>NW_008351649.1:1225787-1234296 GCF_000622305.1 Nannospalax galili | reverse complement strand
TTCAATATATTGAGATATTTTACATTATTTAATTAAAAGGTTTTGTTTTGTTTTGTTTTTGAGACAGGGTCTCCCTGTAGCCCCAGCTGTCCTGGAACTCACTATGTAGGCCAGGCTGGCCTCTTGAACTCACAGACATCTGCCTGCCTCTGCCTCCTGAGTGCTGGGGTTAAACGCGTGCACCACCACGCCTAGCTTTTTTAATTTCATTTCATTATTTTATTTTATGTGTATGAGTGTATTGGCTGCATGTATGTAAGTGCACCCTTGTCATGCAATGCCTGTGGAGGTTAGAAGGGGGCATCAGATCCCCTGGAACTGGAGTTGCAGATAGTTGTTAGCTGCCATGTAGGTGCTGATAATTGAACCCAGGCCCTCTGTAAGAGCACCCAGTGCTCTTAACCGCTGAGCCATCTCTCTAGCCCCACATTCTTTATTTTTTAACTTGAAAAAATTCTATGTGGATTTTTGTTTGTTTGTTGTTCATTTTCTTGAGACAGGGTCTCCTGCAGCTTAGATTGGTCTGCAACTCAATATGTAGCAGAGAATGGTCTGTTGTTTGTTGGCTTTTGGAGGAAGGGTCTCACTATGTTGCCTAGGCTACCCTTGACCTCCCAATCCTCCCACCTCAGCCTCACAAGTGCTTGGATTACAGGAGTGTGTCCCCCCTGTCTGGCTCTCAGGCATTTTTTGCACCTCTATCACATCTCAGTGGCTACATTTCAAGTGCTCAGTGACTCTTCTAGAATTCCTCAACTGTTGCCTGTAATCCAGCTGTGCCATGTGTGGCCTTGAGCCACCCATTTCTCCATTCTGAAAGCCTGTTTCTTCATCTGTAAATGGTTGTACTGATTTTGTCTCAAGGGGCAGAAACTATCAGGGGCAAGTAAGGGAGTTAAGACTGTGCTGCCCACCTTCCCACACGCAGAGGGAATCCAGCAAACTACCAGTGACAAGGGTTCTTGTTCCCTAAGCAGCTCTTTCAGTTGTTCACAGAGGCCTCTTGCCTATTGAGGGCCTGTAACAACCCAGAACCCGACCAAGGAGAGGAAGGACTGAGTTATGCTCTGTAAGCACTGCAAAGACCTCGGAAACAGGCTTCTCCTGTGTCTGATTTTCTATCAATGACTGGACCATCAGTGATAAAGATACCTGAATGTCACCCTGGACTGGCCACACCTTAGGAACACTTGAGAGATTTTTAGAAATTATAGTTCCTGGGCTTGCCCCAGGGGGTGAAGTCTAGACAGCTGTGGGTTGTTTTTTTATTTGTTTGTTTCTGTTTTTGTTTTGGTCTTTTTTGACACAGGGTCTCTCTGTAGCCCCAGCTGGCCTGGAACTCACTGTGTAGACCAGGCTAGCCTTGAACTCACAAGATCTGCTTGCCTCTGCCTCCTGAGTGTATGTGCCAGCATGCCCAGCCAGACAGCTGTGGGTTTTTGCTTTTTTGTTTAAGCATTCAGCTGTGGATTTTTGCTTTTTTTGTTTAAGCATTCTCTCTCTCTCTCTCTCTCTCTCTCTCTCTCTCTCTCTCTCTCTCTCTCTCACTGGAATTCAAACCTTAGGCCTTGCACAGGCTAAGCAAGCACTCTACCACTGAGAAGCATCCCTAGCACTCTTTTTACTTTTTTAGTTTGAGACGGTGCCTCACTAAATTGCCTAGGCTGAACTTAAACTCACTCTGCCACCCAAGCAGGCCTTGAACTTCTGATCTTTCTGCCTCGGCCTCCTGAGCAGCTGGGGTTATAGGCCGGGACTGTCAGACTCTGTCACTTACATTTCCCAAAGATCCCTGACCAACTCTGACACTCACAAGGGAAATTTATTTGTTCCAACACTCTCATTTTCAAATCTGGGAAACTGAGACCCAAGGAAGGAAATGCAGACAGAGTCACATAGAGTTAGTGGCAGAACCAAACTAAAGCTCAGGACCTCTGCCTCTCACCAGGCCCTGTTCTCAGGGCCACTCCCCATCTGGTCAACAGAGTCAGACATAAACATTTTTTTGTCTCTTGCCAGAGCTCTAAGGATGAATAAGTCACAGTCCCTGTTCTCAAGGCACTTACATTTCAGTGACAGTTATAGCTCATGTAGAGACAGTGATAGCAGTGGTGGTCAGGGGAGGGAACCTGGGCTGCCAAGACAGGCAGGTTAAGGAAGACATCTCTGGTGATGCCACGGCCTAGCTCTGAATAGTGACTTGGAAGGACACATCCAGAGTGCAGAGGACACAGTAGGGACAAAGGATCAGAGCAGGAGTAACCATGAACTGAGCTGGAGGGTGACCAGTTTGCCGTGGGATCTTGGGCAAATGTGCATTGCTGGATATGAAGGCCACTGCCAACTGTGTCAAGAAGTATTAGAGGCCAATGGGCATGCTGGCACATACCTTTAATCCCAGAACTTGGGAGACAGAGGCAGGCAGATCTCTGTGAGTTCAAGGCCAGCTGGAGCTACAGGGAGACCCTGTCTCAAAAAGACCAAAAAAATAAAGATGTATTAGAGGTGGAAAGAGAAGCAATTCATGGTGGGTCTCTTAAACCAAGCTGTGAGGGTGCCGTGGGAGTCCCAGTAGGATTTGGGGGGGGGCTAACATGGTTAGATATTTAGCTGAAAGGAAGATTCTGGATATGATGTGGTAAGAGAATGGAGGGGGGATGGGAATGGAGGTTGTAAAAGGGGTTCACATCCTAAAACACAACAGTGATTCCAGGGAAAAAAGGGGAGCAAATTGCCAGGGCCGAGTTAAGGTTAGGTAGGAGAATTAGTAGGACATAGTAATTCAGTGAATGAGGTGGCTGTATCAGTCAGCTGTTGCCATGTAACAAGCCCTTTAAAGTGAGCAGATTAAAGCACATACTAATATAACTCATGAATTTGGAGGATGGCTTATTTAACATGAACCTGGCTGGGCCTTTTTGTTCACTAGAGCTGGACTCACATGTGTGCTCGGCTGGTCAGCTGACAGGTTTTGTTCTGGGCTGGGTTTGGCTGGAGCATCCTGGTTGGAACAGTGGGCTAACCCAGGCATGTTCTTCTCATGGCTGTGGCACAGCACAAGTGGAAAAGTGCACAGCTAACTCTGGACTGGCTCACCATCACTTCTACCTCGTCTGTTAGCCATAGCTAGTCTGTTCTAAGCCCAGAGTCACGAGACAAGATGAATGCACTCCTTTTGATAGGAGAAAGTGTAGGCAGCACAGACAGAACAAAGCTGAGCAGGAGGGTGATGGACTTGCCACAGGATCTTGAGCAAGTCACCTTCCTCTTAGGGGATCAGATTTCAGCTGACTGAGCTGGATTAAATTATTTTAATATTTTATTTCTTTTTTAAAAAATATTTTGTTTATTATTTATTTTTATTTTATGTGTATTATTGTATTGCCTGCATGTGTGTGAGTGTGCCTGCGTAGTGCAGTGCCCAAGGAGATCAGAAGAGGGCATCAGATCCCCTGGAACTGTAGTTACATATGGTTGTTAGTGGCCATGTGGGTGCTGGGAATTGAATCTTGGTCTTCTGCAGGAGCAGTCAGTGCTCTTAACTGCTGAGTCATCTCTCTGGCCCCTATTTTTTTTATTTCATGTGTATGAGTGTATTTCTTACATGTGTGTAAGTGCACCACATGTGTGCAATGCCTGTAGAAGCAAGTAGAGGGTTTCTGATCCCCTGGAACTGGAGTTATGGATGGTTGTTAGCCGCCATATGGGTTCTGGGAATCAAACTGGGTTCCTCTGGAAGAACAGCAAGTGTTCTTAATCATTGAGCCATCTCTCCAGCCCTGGCTTGAATTTTAAAAAATTATATATATATATGTCTTAGTTTGTTTCTCCATTGCTGTGACAAAATACTCTGACCAATACCAACTTGGGGAGGAAAGGGTTTATTTTATCTTACATCTCCTGGGTCACAGTTCATCAGGGAGCCCAAGGTAGGAACTCAGGGCAGGAACCTGGAAGCTGGAGCTGGAGCACAGGCCATGAAGGAACACTGCTTACTGACTTGCTCCCCTGGCCCCTGCTCAGCCTGCTTTCTTATGCAACACAGGCCCACCTGCCCAGGGATGGTACCACCCACAGTAGCCTTGGCCCTCCCACATCACTCGTCAATCAAGAAGGTGCCCCATGGACATGGCCACAGGCCAATCCAATAGAGGCAATTCCCCCAATTGAGGCTCCTTCAACCCAGGTGTGTCAAGTTGACACTGAAGCTACCGAGCACAGATACATATATATATTTGTGTGTGTATATACCTGTTTGTCTGTATATGTACCGTGTGTGCAGTTCCCATGGAAGTCAGAAGCGGCCATCAGATCCCATGGAACTGGAGTTAACAGGTAGTTGTAAGCCATCAGACGTGGGTGCTGAAAACTGACCCCAGGTCCTCTGCAGGAGTAAGTGCTCTTAACCATTTAGCCATCTCTCCAGACCCTGGGTTAAATGATTTTAAAAGTCTCTTCTAAACCATGTTTTCCAGGGAGGGAGTGTTAACTATAACTACAATAAATCCTCTTTATCCATAGTGGGGATGTTCTAAGACCCCCAGGGGATGCCTGATACTGCAGATAGTACTGTTTTCTATAATACTATGGGGTTTTTTCCCCTAGTTTTTTTTTGGGGGGGGGTGCTTTTTACCAACTGAGCCATCTCCAGAGCCCATGTTTATTGTTATTCATGAATATCTATGATAAATTTTAATTTATAAACTAATCACAGTAAGAGATTAACAACAAAAATAAATAGAACAATTATCACTATATTATAATAAGAAAAGTTATAAGGGTGGTGGGATATGGCTTCATAGTAGATCTATGGTCTAGAATGAATGAGGCTCTGGATTTGATCCTTAGCAACACACACATACATAAAAATTATGTGAATATTGGGCTGGCAAGATGCCTCAGCAGATAAAGTTGCTTACTGCTGAGTCTGACAACCTAAGTTCAATCCTCTGACTTCTATACATGCACCTTGGTTCATGTGCATGCATACACACACACACACACACACACACACACACACACACACAATTAAAAATGTAATCATTGCCAGGTGAGATGATGCATGCCTTTAATCTCAGCACTTGGAAGCCAGAGACAGGTGAATCTTTGTGAGCTCAAGGCTAATGCAGTGTACATATTGATTTCCAGGCCAGTCAGAGCCACATAGTATAACCCTGTCTCAAAAACATGGAATCAAAAAATGTTTTTAGAGAGCTGGAGAGATGGTTGTTCTTGCAGAGGACCCAGGTTCAGTTCCCAGCACCCAAATGGCAGCTAACAACTTTAACTCCAGTTCCAGGGGATCTGATGCCCTCTTCTGGCCTCTGGGGGCATTGCATGACACCAGTACACTTAACATACATGCAGGAAAAACACTCTACACATAAAATAACAATAAATAAACAAAATATTTTTTGAAAAACAAGCAAAAAACTTACATTTTAAAAGAGTTGTATGACTATAATATCCCTCCCCTCATGTCTTATGATGATATTTAATGATGTAATGACTAAGAGCCTAAGTGATGAGTCAGGTGAGTGACATAGGCATTGATGTAGCCTTAAGTTGCAACCACCTAAGGGCTCCCTGAACACAGCCCTGTGGGAGCAGAGCAGTCAATCTGATAACCCAGACAGCTCCTGGGTGACTAATAGGCAGGTAGTGAGCACACATACATATATAGAATATGCCAGAAAAAGGGATGATTCACCTCTGGGCAGGATAGAGCGGGACTGTGAGATTTTTATCACACTGCTCAGAATGGTGTGAAATTTGCAACTTAGGATTTGTTTATTTCTGGAACTTTCCATATCATACGCTTGGATCACAGGTGACTCTGGGTTACTGGAACTGTGGAAAGCAAAGATAAGGGGACCATGGTAGTCCCAACTGATGGAGCATTTACTAAACACTTGGCACTTTCCACCCCATACAGTCCAATCAGACCCACCAGCTGTGTGGCTCTGGGCTGTCAGTTGTCCTGGTTTTCCAGACAAAGAAACTGAGCAGAGGTTCAATGATGAGCCTGAAGTCTACTTGTGACCAACAGAGTGGCACCTAAGGCTCTCTTAGTCACTTGGCATTCAGCCAGTACTCTAGTTTGGAAAGATGTAAGGTTTTATAAAAGCAAAGTTCCCCAAACTCAAGTGTATAGTCTGCTGAATACTCACAAGACAAACAAGCCCAGCACCAAAAAACAAAACATGAGCTGCCCCCAGAGTCCAGCCCTGCTCCCTCTGCATTCTTTTCCATTTAAGAGTCACACTCTATGCCCAGTCACGGTATCTCTCACCTATAATCCCAGCACTTGACTGACTGAAGCAGGAGGATCAACAAGAGTTCAAGGCCAGTCTTGGCTACACAGTGAGACTTGGTCTCAAGACAAAAACAAAACTTTTTTTTTGTCTTTTTGGCAGTTGTGAGCCACTATGTGGGTGTTGGGAACCAAACTTGGTGCTATGGAAAGGCAGTAAGGACTCTTAATCACTAAGTTGTCTCTCCAGCCCCATAAGCAGATCAGTTTCAAGATTCAATCTTTCTCATTATAAAATTTGGAGACTGGAGAGATGGTACAGCCATTAAAAACTAAGGCTAGCCAGGCGTGATGGTGCACGCCTTTAATCCCAGCACTTGGAAGGCAGAGGCAGGTGGATCGCTATGAGTTCAAGGCTAGCCTGGTCTACATAGTAAGTTCCAGGAGAGCTGGGGCTACAGGGAGACCCTGTCTCAAAAAAAAGACCAAAAAATAAAAATTAAAAAAAACCAACAACAACAAAAAATACCTAAGAACCGAAACATCAAAATTTAAAAAAGTGTAGGGGAAAAGGGTAGATACGTTCTTTGGTTTATTGTGTTTTGAGACCAGTGTCATGTGTCCTAGATGGGCCTCAAACTTGCTTTGCAGCCACATGTACCACCATGTAGTATTTATGTAGTGCTGGGGCAAAGTCAGGGCCTCATGAATGCCAGGCAAGTACTCTACCAACTAAGTCACACATCCCAGCCCCAGTAGGCAGATTTCTGACTACCCCCCAAAGCATGCATGCATGCCTGTCCACCAAAATATGTAAGATGTATGGATGTATGCAGGAATTGCTCATAGCAATGTGCTACTTACAACAAGCCTAAACTAGAATTTACCTAGGCAATGGTAGGATGGATAGGTAATGTATAATAATGTATATTCATACAGAGTACAGTGTGGCAGCAAGAATGAGCCAGTCACACACCATCTCATGGATGAACCTCACTTTAGATCAAGCCAAAGCAGCCAGACTCCAGCTGTCATCAGACTTCATGAAGTTTTGTTTTGTCGAGCCAGGCGTGGTGGTGCACACCTTTAATCTCTGTGAGATGGAGGCCAGCCTGGACTATATAGTGAGTTCCAGCTCAGGCTACAGAGAGACCCTGTCTCAAAAAGACCAAAAACAAAAACAAAAACAACAAAAAAACCCAAAATCCAAACAAACAAAACTAATGTGCTTGTGCCTCAAGATATTGATTAGAACTTAGAACTTGCAGTTAGCTATAGAGAGTTGCACATAAACACATGAGTATACACACACACACACACACACACACACACACACACACACACACACACGGGAAAACTCTAAATCACACATATTTCATTTAACCTTCATGCCCTCTCCAGAAAGCAGACGTGATACCTTGATTTTCCAGCAGAGGGCGGAGGCCCCAGACAGGAAAGGTATACATCAATAGGAGCCTTTTGTAAAATGGAAAGTGCTCAGATTCGTGGAGAGCAATTTCCCTGTCCTGGGCTCACTCATCCGTACAGCACCTACAGAGAAAGCAGACATGAATTCCTCCATGGGAGATTTATTCCACCGCAACAAATCTTTGATCTCATAGCCCTGGGTTTTCTGCCTTTAGAAGGCTGAGGCTTCTGTGGCTCTATTAGTGTCAAACATTCCCTTTGTTCCAGACAGGGTTTTATGAGTCAGTTAAAGACCCTTCAGGAAGGAGAGGTGACTGAACTTCCTGGAGCTCTGGGAGGAAGGTTTGGTTAAGGGGAGGGGGACGGACTCCCTGCTGCAGCTGTCCGCTCTGCCAGAGGTCTTCTGACTTCACTGAAACCACATGAAGATTCTAGGGGAAAAGTGGTGTTACCCTAATTGCAAGACAAGGAAGAAGCACCCAGGAGGTGAAAGGACCTGCCTCAGATTCCAGGGATGGTTTGATGGGAAGAGTGAAGGCAAAATTCCTCTGTTTGGGTGTGACTTTTCAGGGTCTGCTGGGCCCATTTGAAGGTGCTCAGCTGGAGAGACTGAGCTGGTACAGTGGGGATTTCTGGGTATAAGGTCAGTCATGGACATCCAAGAATGAGAAAGGGTCCTACTAGGGAGGGTCTCTTTCTCTCTTTCTCTCTCTTTCTCTCTTTCTGTATACTCCACTCACCTGCAGATCCCTACAGACTGATTTTCTTTGCTTACAAATATATTATTCCTTACAAAATAGTATGTATGTGTACTATGTACAGAATAAA
>NW_008351649.1:1190566-1225590 GCF_000622305.1 Nannospalax galili | reverse complement strand
AAAGCACTGGCTGCTCTTGCAGAGGACCTAGGTTTGATTCCCAGCACCCACATGGCAGCTAACAACTGTCTCTAACTCCAGCTCCAGGGGATCAACAGCCTCTTCTGTCCTCTGAGGGCATTGCGAGACACGGGTGCACTTACCTAGATGCAGGCATAACACTCATACACATAAAATAAAAATAATAAATAAAATATTTAAAAACAAAACAAAAATAATCTTTAAAAAAAAAACTCAGTGTGGTGACTCACACTTGTAATCCCAATGCTGGGAAGCAGAGTCAGGTGGATGCCTACAGTTCAATGATCAGCCAACATAACCTGCTTGGCAAATTACCAGGTCAGTGAGAGACACTTCTCAAAAATAAATAAATAAATAAGTGTGGATGGAACCTGAGGACCTAAGGTTGACTTCTAACTACACACACACACACACACACACACACACACACACACACACATACACACACATCTGGGCTGTAATATAGCTCAGTGATAGGCTGCTTGCCTAGCATACATTGGCCTATGCTCAATTCCCAGCACACCAAATAAAATAAAATGAAAAACAGAGCACTGTAGCCCTCCAGTGGTTGTGCACGCCCCACCATTCTGCAGTGGAGGGGTGCTTCAGTTGTTTCTGGTTACTCGCTGTTATGGTTGTGACCACCAGCATAATTCATGTTCCCATTGGCTCATGAGCATAGAAGTTTCTCTGACCATGGAGCATCTGCAGGAAGAGAAGCATTAGGCCCTGAGGTGGATGTTAGAGTTAGGAGATGATGCAAATGCTGCCCAGACAGGGCGCCTCCAGTTCAGGTTTGACTTGAGGTAGGTGCCAGGGTTGCTCCACCTGATCACGCAGGGATCAGATTCAAAATTGTTCCCCTACTTGCTTGAACATGGTATCTCATTGTCATCTTTATTTGAATCTCTATTTTGTCATTTGAAGTATGACAGAAGAAAGGCTGGTTTTGTTTTGTTTTGTTTTGTTTGTCTTTTTGAGACAGGGTCTCCCTGTAGCCCCAGCTGTCCTGGAACTCGCTATGTAGACCAGGCTGGCCTTGAACTCACAGAGATACGCCTGCCTCTGCCTCCCAAGTGCTGGGATTAAAGGCATGCGCCATCATGCCTGGCGAGAAAAGCAGTTTTTTTTTTTTTTTATAAAGCTATAGCCCATGCCTCCAAACTTGGAGGGATTAGGGGAAATTCTTACTATTTTGTTCAGGATGGAAAGAACCAAGGTGGGAAAGGAGGGCAATAGTCAAGAATGTTGTCACTTTCTTTCCAAGTTCCAATGCAGCTCCTTGACCATCCCTGCCATCCCTGCGCCTCTTCCCAAGATGTCCCTGAAGGCTTGCTCACTCACCAGCCTCTCAGCCTCCCTGCAGGGAGGTCCCTGGCATGTCTGCAGTCACCAGCTCTGGGACTTGACAGCAGCACACACCCAGGCTGTGTGCAGGGGAGAAAATTCCAAACCATTCAACCATGTGAACCAAAGTAGAAGGAAAACCAGCTGTAGACTGTTGGAGTGGAGCCTGGGGCAGGAGGGGACAGGAGGGGTGTCTGTAACCTATCGCCAGGGGACCATACCTGTGCCTTGAGGCTTTTCTTCCTGAATTGCAAAATATGAAGAAGGGTCAGTTCTCCAGAGCTCTGGACTCAGTCCTTCCACATCCAGCTGGGTGACATCACCTTTCTGAACACTTATTGATCCATTTGCATGTTGGGGGCTATATTGTTCATTGGACAGGTTGGGTGACTTGGTCCCCAGGCTCCCTCAATGTCTGTAATATATTAGGGACACTGCTAACTATTTATTTTTTTATTTTTATTTTTATTTTTTAGTCTTTTAGAGACAGGGTCTCCCTGTATCCCCAGTTGTCCTAGCACTCCCTGTGTAGAACAGGCTGGCCTTGATCTCACAGAGATCAGCCTGCCTCTGCCTCCCGAGTCCTGGGATTAAAGGTGTGCACTACCAGGCCTGACTTGGGACACTGCTGTTTAATAATAATGAAAACAATAATATATTTTAGCCAGGTGTGGTGGCGCATACCTTTAATTCCAGCACTCTGTGAGTTCAAGGCTAGCCTGGTCTACATAGTGAGTTGCAGGCCAGCTGGGGCTACAGGGAGACACTAGCTCAAAAACAAAAGCTGTAAAAATTTATATATATATATATATTTCAAACTTTGGGGTATGTTTTGGAGTTTGTAGTTAAGGACTGGTATGGGAGCAATTATTCTATTTATTTATTTATTTATTTATTATTTACTTATTTATTTATTTATTTTGAAGACCAATTCTCACATAGCCCAGGATGGTCTCAGAATTGCAGTGTATCTGAGGCTGACCCTGAACACCTAATCTTCCTGCCTCCACCTCTAAACTATTGGGCTGATAGACATGTGTAACTATTCTTGGCTGTTTTTGTGTTTGTTTGTTTTCAATTGAGGTTTTGTTCCTTCTCTAGATCAACATATTTTAAATTTCTTTTTGCATTCATTTATTCATTTTTACATGTACCATAGTACACATGTAGAGGTCAGAGGACAATTTGTGAGGGTTGGGTCTTAACTTCTACCACATGTGTTCTGGGGATTTAACTCAGGTTCTCTGACAAGGGCCTTTATCCATTGAGCCATCTTGCTGGCCCCAGGCAGACATATTTTTAAGATAAAGCTGCTGCAAATTTGAAGAGTGAGAGAGAAACACTGCACTGCAGATGTGACTTCTTAATGCTTTAAAAATCAAGCTTTGGGCTGGGGAAATGACTCGGTGGGGAAATGACTCGGTGGGGAAATGACTCGGTGGGTAAAACACTTGTCACACAAGCAGTTAGACTTGAGCTTCAATCCCCAGAACTCATGCAAAGCCAAGTACAGTAGCACCCATCTGTAATTCCAGTGTTCCTACAGGTAGATGGGAGGTAGAGACATGCAAAGCTGCAGAATCTTGTCTGCAAGTTAGACTGGCACGTGCAAAAGTGACCAACCAAAGGAAGACACGGTCTCAAACAAGGCGGAAGGTGAGAAATACTCAAAGTTGTCCTCTGAGCTACATACACACACTCTCACATGAACATGCTCACACACATATGTGGCTATGCATCAAACACACATGTGAACATACATACAGATCTAGCTGGGCATGGTAGCACATACCCATGATCACAATACTTGGGAGGCTAAGGTAGGGGGATCAGGAGGTCAGACTAGCCTTCATACCGAGACAGTTTCATAATAAAAACAAAGACAGAACAGAAAAAAAGAAAAAGAAAGCAGGACTGGAGAGATGACTTAGCAGTTAAGAGTACTAGCTGTTCTTGCAGAGGACCCAGGTTCAATTCCCAGCACCCACATGGCAGTTAACAGTCCATAACTCCAGTAACAGGGGACCTGATGCCCTCTTCTGGCCTCCATGGGCATTACACTTACAGGTACATGTACATACATGTAGGCAAAACACTCATTCACATAAAAAATAAAGAGCCAAGCCAGGCGTGGGAGGCAGAGGCAGGCGGATCTTTGTGAGTTTGAGGCCAGCATGGTCTCCACAGTGAATCCAGAACAGCTGGAGCTACAGGGAGACCCTGTCTCAAAAAGACCAAAAAACAAAAATATAAAGAGCCAGTCTTAGTGGCCCACATCTTCATTCCAAGCCCTCAGGAGGTAGAGGTAGGTGGATCTCTGTGAGATTGAGGCCAGCCTGGTCTATATAGCAAGTTTCAGGCCAGCTATGGCTACAGCGAGACTCTGTCTCAAACAAACAAACAAACAAACAAATTAATTAATTAATTTAAAAAAGATAAGAAAGCAGGAGAGGAAAGGAGGAAGGAAGGAAGGAAGGAAGGAAGGAAGGAAGGAAGGAAGGAAGGAAGGAAGGAAGGAAGGAAGGAAGGGGGATAGTTGATGGAACATTGTTCAAAATATATCAATTGAAAAACATACAATCCATATGTAATCATATGTATAGCTAACATAGGTAAATTCTGCCTCACCTGCTCCTTCCTGAGGGCCTTGAAACTTTGTGTCTGTCTCACCTGTCAGGCTATGACAGGTTCTTTTTGCTAAGTTGACCTAGGAGAAATACAATGAACCATAGCATAGGATTCCTGTGAGGATGTATGTCCCACACACTGCAGTGGAGACTGAGGGTAGGGATTGGGGAGGACTGCCTGCTGGACCCTGTGGACTTCTACTGGGATTATGCCAGAGATGGACCTGCATTGACTGTCCTCTGTCTTGCTTAACCCTCATCACCCATACCTAGGCCCAAATGTCCCAAACTTAAGCCCAGACACCAGAAGCACACAAAGGAGATGGGAAAATGAATTCATATGGTTTTTTGTTTGTTGGCCTTTTGTGGCCAGAGGTATGCTAGTGCACACTTGTAATCTCAACACACAGGAGGCTGAAGCAGGAGGATTGTAAGTTCTAGCCCATCCCAGGCCACATAGACACACACATGTACACATAAATAAAAATTAAAAATAAATCTTTGGGGCTGGGCATGATGGCACACGCCTTTAATCCAAGCACTTGGGAGGCAGAAGTCGGTGGATCTCTGCGAGTTTGAGGCCAGGCTGGTCTACATAGCGAGTTCCAAGTCAGCTGGGGCTACAGGGAGACCCTGTCTCAAAAAGACAAAAATAATAATAAATAAATAAATAATAAAATAAATCTTTGGGCCGAGTATGATGGCCCATGCCTTTAATTCTAGCATTCAAGAGGGAAAGAAAGGCAGATATCTGTGAGTTTGAGGATAATCTAGTCTTTACTTTTTTAAATTTTTTTGGTGTTTTTGAGACAGGGTCTCCCTGTAGTCCCAGCTGTCCTGGAACTCACTATGTAGACCAGGCTGGCCTTAAACTCACAGAGATCCGCCTGCCTCTGCCTCCCGAATGCTGCTACTACAGGCGTGCACCACCACGCCCAGCTGCTTACTTATTTTTATTTTATGTGTGTGAGGGTTTTGCCTGCATGTTTCTAAGTGTACCTGTGTCTTTCAATGCCCACGGAGACCAGAAGAGGGTGTTGGATAGCCCCTAGAACTAAAGTTATAGATGGCTGCTGCTAGCTGATACTGTGGGTGCTAGGAACTGAACCCAGATCCTCTGCAAGATCAGTCAATGTTCCTAACTGATGACCTGTCTCTTCAGCCTATTGTAGTTTTTTGTTGTTGTTGGTCAAAGCAGTGTTTTTTGGTTTTGTTTGTTTGTTTGTTTATAGACAGTCTCCCTGTGTAGCCCCAGTTTGCCTGGAACTTGCTATGCAGACCAGGTTGACTTTGAATTCACAGAGATCTGCCTGCCTCTGCCTCCTGAGTACTGGAATTAAAGGCGTGTGCCACAAGGCCCGGAGGTTTTGTTTTAAGAATCATTTGTGTACCAAGCATAGTGGTACATGCCCATGATCCCAACACTCAGGAGGTAAGGCAAGAAGATCAGGAGCTCAGGACCAGCTTGGGCTACATGAGACTCTGCCTCAAAAACAAACAAAAAAAAACCCTAATACCTCCAAAAAAGTCATTCATACTCACTTTAGGAAATGTGGAAAGTTCAGGTGAATCAGAGAGTCACTCCACACTCCAGACTATGTGTGGTGACAGTCTGATGTTTTTTCTGGAGGCCCTGTTTCCTTCAATGCCCTGTTTGGTTTTGTTTAGCTTCCATTACTGCATAGAGTGATGCTTTCTGATTCACAGTTTACAGAGCTGACTTCATGTGCTTGGAACAAGCCTGTGAGGGTTGCAACAGCTAGGACACTGTCCCCTCTGGGAATTGTGGGGGTGGGGCACATCCCCTCCCCTGTGTTCTCAGTTTTGAGAACCTCGAGTTCACAGCAGCAGGGACAGCATAAAGCAGTAGCCTTTTAATCTTATACTTTCAACTTTCAGAATCACCCTTCTAGAATCTAACTCTGCTTTTTTCTTCTTTAAACTCTAGAACTTCTGAACACGTGTCCGTCTCAGTGAACGGTAGCGAACCATTTGTTTTGCCTTCTTGCATTCTTTGAGTCTTAGTAACGGGAATGTTTTGTCTAAGTGAGACTCAAAGCCATCAGTGGGACAGGAACCAATGTTAAGTACTCATGATGTGGCCAGACAACCCTGGGAAAATGGAGCTGTTGACAGCACTGCTTCTCTGAATCAGATGGTATTTCTTTATGTCTTCAGTTTTAAAAGCTCCCTGGAAGCAACCTGATATCCAGAATCCTCTCTGAATAGGGTTGGAGGAAGTGCTGAAGTTTTCATTAAACATATTGAAGTCTCATCATTTGAAAAAAAGCCCAAATACCCAAAGCAAAAGCCATAGGAGCTCTGAGTAGAGAGCATCTTCCTGTGATACCCTGGTCACTGTCTAGACAATTCAGCATGTGGCCTCTGGGCCGGACCATCTACTGGGCAAAGTTCCAGAACCCTGAGATGTCTTGGGATCCATCTGCTTCTGGGAGCAGCTGGTGGTTACCAGGGTGTCTTTTCCTAGCCCTGTCTTGATGTCTTTTTTGCTGTGGTCTGTTCTGATATATGGCCTCCTCTGCTGTGAAGTCAAGGGATGACCTTGTTCTTGGGGTGGCACAACTGCAAAGGAAGGAGACCTGTGTGTAGAAATCTGTGTGGAGAGAGAACCACCAAGCATGTCTCCATCAAACCAGTCCGTAGAAGGCCTTCCCCAGGAGGCTTCCAACAGATCCCTGAATGCTACAGGGACTTGGGACCCAGAAGTCCTCCAGGCTCTCCAAATCTCTCTTGTGGTGGTCCTTTCCATCATCACGCTGGCCACCGTTCTCTCCAACGCCTTTGTACTCACAACCATCTTACTCACCAAGAAGCTTCACACTCCAGCCAACTATCTCATTGGCTCCTTGGCCACCACTGACCTCCTGGTTTCTGTTTTGGTTATGCCCATCAGCATCGCCTATACCACTACCGGAACCTGGAACTTTGGCCAAATCCTGTGTGACATCTGGGTGTCTTCTGACATCACATGCTGCACAGCCTCCATCCTGCATCTCTGTGTCATTGCTCTGGACAGGTACTGGGCCATCACAGATGCCCTGGAGTACAGCAAACGCCGGACAGCAGGCCACGCTGCGGCCATGATTGCAGCAGTCTGGGTCATCTCCATCTGCATTTCCATCCCTCCGCTCTTCTGGCGACAGGCCACGGCTCACGAGGAGAAGTCAGATTGCCTGGTGAACACATCTCAGATCTCCTACACCATCTACTCCACCTGTGGGGCCTTCTACATCCCGTCCATCTTGCTCATCATCCTCTACGGCCGCATCTATGTGGCCGCCCGGAGCCGCATCTTGAAACCACCCTCCCTCTACGGGAAACGCTTCACCACAGCCCAGCTCATCACCGGCTCTGCAGGCTCTTCACTCTGCTCGCTCGACCCCAGCCTCCACGAGAGCCACTCGCACACGGCGGGCTCCCCTCTCTTTTTCAACCAGGTGAAAATCAAGCTGGCCGATAGCATCCTAGAGCGCAAGAGGATCTCCGCAGCACGAGAAAGGAAAGCCACCAAGACCCTGGGCATCATCCTGGGGGCCTTTATCATCTGCTGGCTGCCTTTTTTTGTGGCGTCCCTGGTCCTCCCCATCTGCAGGGACTCTTGCTGGATCCACCCAGCCCTCTTTGAGTTCTTCACCTGGCTGGGCTATTTAAACTCACTCATCAATCCCATCATCTACACCGTATTCAACGAAGACTTTCGGCAGGCTTTTCAGAAGGTTGTCCATTTCCGGAAGGCTTCCTAGTCGAATTTGGGGGTGACTCTTGTTTATCTTGTTATGTCTTGTAACCCAACTGGGATTGCCTTTTGTTGTTGCTCTTCCTGAGACCTGGATGGATTCATGATTCTTTGGTCTTGGATCACTCAAAAGTCTTGTTCTGTGTTCTATTGTATAGCATCTTTGTGACTTCTAGACTGCCCAAGCCATTGTGTGAAAGGGGCAGCACTGAAGACTTCTCTTAACATAGTATTTTCATGGCTCTTGGGGTGGAAGAAACAGGAGCCATGGGACTGAGGAACTGTCTGATTCTCTAGAAAAAAGAGCCCAGGCACAGAGGGAAGGCTCTAGTCTACCTGGGATTTTATATGACCTGAAATGGGAGAGAATTTGGACAGAATGGAGGGGTCTGCATCTCCTATAGCCCTTAATTAGAAAATAGCACCCAGGGATTTCTCCACTGGGTCTTCCTTATGCTGAATCACTCTGGTTGTCTGAGGGGAGTGGTAACCAATCCCACACAGTGACTTGTAAATATGAAAGGTAGCAACAGGGACCAGATCCACTGCTCTACGTCCTTCATTCTTCCAAATAGTTCTATACCACCTTAATGTTCTGAAGTTAAAAACCACCGTCACCCATTCAAGTAGACTGACAAGTGTTGGACCCAGCAAGTTTTGAGTGGGACACCCCACTCTGATTTTTTTTCTGAATTGTTTTTTTATATCTCATTCTCAAGTTCTTAAAATGTTGAGTCTTAATCAAATAAAAAGCATGAGACATAGTGAGTAGTGACGTCTCTTTTAAATTTTTTTTATTATTTTTATTTTATGTGTATGAGTGTATGTGAGTGCATCTGTGTCATGCAATGTATGTGAGTGCATCTGTGTCGTGCAATGCCTTGGAGGTCAGAAGAGGGCTTTGGATTCCCCTGGAAGTGGAGTTAAGGATGGTTCATAGCCACCATGTGGGTGCTGGGAATTGAACCTGGGTCCTCTGCAAGAGCACTCAGTGCTCTTAACCACTGAACCATCTCTTCAGCCCCATGGAGTCTCTTTTAAAAATATATATATTTATTTTTGTGTATGTGTGTGTGATATCTATGTGTGTGTGTGTGAGGGTACAGGATGCTACAGTGCATGTGTGGAGATCAGAGGACAAGCTCAGGTGTCAGCTTGCCTTCTATTATGTTTGAGTCAGTCTCTCTTGTTTCTGCCACTGCCCTACATATGCCAGGCTAGACCTTCTATCTCACCACAGGCGGGCTGGGATTACAGACATGCAACACCAACACCACATTGGGCTTTTCACATGAGTTCCAGGCCTCAGATTGTCATGCTTACACAGGAAGCTTTTAACTTGCTGAGTCATCTCAGCGAGTGAGTAGTAAAATTTGGGGGTGATACTTTTCCCCTTCTGCCTGGGTGTACAAACATTCAATTCACCTCATTTCTAGCATTCACTGAGCACCCACCTCACGCCAGGTCTTGTGCCCAAAACTGTTGGGATTTGCTTTGAGAGTGAGCCTCATAACCCTGGATGTCAGTGTAGCATGAGGATTAAAATCTCAGGACCTAAGGGCTCAAAAGATGGCTCAGTGGTTAAGAGCACTGGTTACTCTTGTGGAGGACCAGGGTTCGGTTCCCAGCACCCACATGGCAACTAACAACCATCCTTAACTCCAGTTCCAGGGAATCTGACACCTTCTTCTGGCCGCCACGCACATTGCATACATATGCGCACTTACATACATGCAGGCAAAACACTCATACACATAAAATGAAAATTAATTAGTCAATTAATTGATTTAATAAAACTCAAGGGCTGGGCATGGTGGCATATGCCTTTAATCCCAGCACTGGGGAGGCAGAGGCAGGTGATCTCTGTGAGTTCAAGGCCAGCCTGATCTACACAGTGAGTTCCAGGCCAGTTGGGGCTATAGGAAGACCCTGACTCAAAAAAAAAAAAAAAGAAAGAAAAAGAAAAAAGTATACATTGTGTTTTTACAAGAAAAAAAAATAAATGAAAAAAAAAAAAAACCCAAACAAACAAAACAAAACTTCAGGACCTGGGGCCAAGGCTCAGGATATAGTTCAGTGACAGGGTGCTTGCCTAGCATGTGTGAGGTCTTGGGTTTGGTTCCAGCCCTGAAGGAGGTGGGAGGGAAAGACTGACTCAAGACCTGATGCTTCAGTTCAAAACCAAGTGCTACCAATCCCCAGGTGGGTGCACTTTCTCTTTCTTTCTTTCTTTCTTTCTTTCTTTCTTTCTTTCTTTCTTTCTTTCTTTCTTTCCTTTCTTTCTTTCTTTCTTTCTTTTGTGTGTGTGTGAGTGTATTGCTTGCATGTGTGTAAGTGTACCCCCGTGTTGTGCAATGCTCACAGATGTTAGAAGAGGGTGTCAGATCCCCTAGAACTGGAGTCAGGACAGTTGTTAGCCAGTACGTGGGTGTTGGGAATTGACCCCAGGTCCTCTGCAAGAGCAGTCAGTGCTCTTAACTGCTGAGCCATCTCTCCAGCCTGGGGTATACTTTTCTTAATCCTTCTATGCCTCACTTCCCTCAAGTATAAATGACCCTCAAGTATAAAACGGAGATGATAATAGCTATGTTGTATAAATGACATGGCTCTTGACACAAGATTGTTTATCATTTTGGAGATATGAACATTGACCTACTCAAGGTCAAGGGGCAGTAAAAAAATCACAACAGCTACTTTTTATCAAGTGCCCTTGATGCCTCTTCCATCCATTTTTCTCATTTGTTCTTCCTCATTTTACAGATGCACGAGAGAAACATGCCTGTCTGTGATTAACGGAAGGCTCCATAGAGAGACACCACTTCACAGGCGTGGGAAAGATGAGCCCTGGGAGATGGGAGGACAAGGGAGTGGGTCTGCCATGAGGCAGTTCTGGGGAGAAGGAGCAGAACAGAGGAGGGCAGAGCAGGCCAGCCGAGGTGAGAAAGAGAGGGAACAAATCTTCAGAGGTGCTCTGCGGGGGCCTCTGTGTGTTGAAGGAGGGGTGAGAGTCAGAATATGGGGCGTCAGGAAAGGAAAAGGAAGGCTAGGAGGGAGAAGAGGTTAGTTACCCGGAGGGAGAGGTTTGTGCTGATGTGTTTCAGAGCCGTCCCTGGACCACCTGCATCTGTCTTCCCAGGTGCTTGCTGACACTGGGTCCCTGGTCTCAATCTCAGATCTGACGAGAACGAGGAGTTTATTTATTTATTTATTTATTTTGAGACTGACTGTGTTGCCCAGGTTGGCCTCAAGCTTCTGACCTCCTGCTTCAGCCTCTGGAATAGCTGAACTATGGGTACATAACCATGCCCAGTGTCCTAGGTCATTGGCTAAGAGTCTGTATTCTAAATAAACCCTCTCTCTACACTTAGGTGATTGTTATGCTTCTAGAACTTGGGAATGGTGGAGTCAGTTTCTAGAGGATTGTGAGGCCTCCCCCTGAGCCCAGGGACACTCAGTATTTTCACTGTTGTCTTCTTTGCCTGGTGGACCTTACCCTTCTCTTTCCCTTTATTTCTTTGTCCCTCCCTCCCTCCCTCTTTCCCTCCATCTCTCCCTCCCTCCTTCCTTCTCTCTTGCCCTCCTCCCTCCCTCCCTCCTTCTGTCCTTCCCTCCTTCCCTTCTGTGTGTGTTGTTTGTGGGAGATGTATGCCTGTATGTACCTGTGTGTGTGAGTATACCTGCCCATGTGCACACATGCAGAAGCCAGAGAAAGACATCAGGTATCTTCTTCTATCCACCTCTACGTTATTACCTTGAATTCCCTTCTCACTGAACCTAAAGCTAGCTGTTTAGGCTAGGCTGGCTGGCCAGCAAGCTCCCAGGAACTGCCTGTCTCAGCCCCTCAACACTGAGGTTATAGACTTACATGACCATGCCTGGCTTCTATGTGGGTCCTGAGGATTTGAACTCAGGTCCTCATGCTTGCACAGCAAGTGCTCTTACCCATTGAGTCATACTCCATCCCCCCATTTCTTTTTCTTTTTTAGAGACAAGATCTCATATAGCCCAGGCTCTCCTCCAATTCTCTATAGAGCTGCATGACTTTAAACTGAACCTCCTGCCTCCACCTCCCTGAGTGCTGGGATTACAGGTGTGCACCACCATAGACAGTTTATGTGGTGCTGGGGGTGTGCACTGGCCAAGCACTCTGTCAACCAAGTTATATCCCTGGCCACTGCTTTCTTCCTTTGAGGTTTCTTTGCCCCGACTCTTCCACATTGCTTTGAGCCATCTTCCTGATGAAGGAAAGCCTAGGAATTTAGAGTCTTAGCAGGAGCTTGAGGTGTGGCTCAGTGACAGTGGGCTCAGGCTTTGATGTCACATACAGGGTGCTGAGTCCCAGTAGTGCCACTTAGCAGTTGTGTGGCCTGGGGGCAAATTGCCTACAGTCTGTAGCTTCCAGTCTACTGAGCTGGGGCATTAGTATTGAACCCATGGGGTTTTGTGAGGATTGAATGAAATAGGGATTGTAAGCACTTTACACAGGAAAATGTCACTGGCTGCTACTTGAGAGCTTTGAGCAAAGAAGTTCAAATGTCAAAGGCTTACATGCCTTTCCTGACTAGAACAAAAGTCAACAACTTTTTAAAACAGCTTTATTGAGATACAACTCACATGTCATACAACCTATCCCTTTAAAGGGCTGGAGATTTGACTCAGTGGTAGTGTTTCAAGGCCATGGGTTTAATCTCCAGTGTCGTCATCATCATCATCATCATCGTCTTCTTCATCATCTTATTATTATTATTAATTATTATTATTATTTTGGGTTCCTTTGAGACAGGGTCTCCCTGTAGTCACAGCTTGCCTGGAACTTACTATATAGACCAGGCTGGCCTCAGTCTCACAGAGATCCTCCTGCATCTGCCTCTCAAGTGCTGAGATCAAAGGCACCCCCATGCTCAGCCTTACTGGACTTTTTATATAAATGGAATCCTTGCTGCTTGATGGGGCCTGTGATTCCCACACTTAGAAGACTGTGGCAGGACAAGTAATGGAAGTTTGAGACTAACTGCTATATGAGGCCAGTCAGCACTACAAGCATAACAAGACCCTGTCTCAACATAACAAAACAAAACAAAACACAGCAGAAAAATTAAAACCAGAACCCTACAGCAGGTGGTCTTGGAGTCTGGCTTCTTTTACTTATATAACATTTTTATGGCTCATCCCTATTCCAGCGTATTATTTCTTATTTATTTATTTATTTATTTATTTGTTTGTTTGTTTGTTTATTTATTATCTTTTCAAAGCAGGGTCTCCCTGTAGCCCCAGCTGTCCTGGAACTCACTATGTAGACCAGGCTGGCCTTGAACTCACAGAGATCCACCTGCCTCTGCCTCCCTAGTGCTGGATCTACAGGCGTGTGCCACCACGCCCAGCTCCTATTTATTTATTTTAAAAAATATTTTATTTAGGCGGGCATGGAGACGCACACCTTCAATCCCAGCACTCAGGAGGCAGAGGCAGGTGGATCTCCGTGAGTTCAAGGCCAGACTGGTCTACATAACAAGTTCCAGGCCAGCTGGGGGCTACAGATGGTTGTTAGCTGCCATGTGGGTGCTGGGAATTGAACCCGAGTCCTCTGCAAGAGAAGTCAGTGCTCTTAACTTCTGAGCCATCTCTCCAGTCCCTTATTTATTTTGAGACAGGGTCTTACTCTGTAGCCCTGGGTGAACTGGAACTCACAGAGATCCACCTGTGTCTGCCTCCTGAGTGCTGGAATTAAAGGTGTGCACCACTACACCCGGCCTATATTGTGTTTCTTATTATTGCCAAATTGTGTAGCTATACCACATTTTATTCAGCAATTAAGGGGCATTTGGGTTGGTTCCACTTTTTGACGTTAATACGTAATGCTGTGAACATCCACATACAAATTTTTGTGTGGACATAGATTTCATGTCTTGGGAGTGCACTTACTAGGTCAGATGACAGCTATGTTTGGCCTCCTGTGGGACAGTTGGACTGTTTTCCAGAGTGGCCACACCAGTTTCCCCTCCCCTTAGCAATGTATAAAGGTTCCAATCTGGCTCCATCCTGCAGCTTGTTAGTGTCTGTCTTTCTTTATTGGCGCCATCCTATTGGGTGTGACATGGTGTTTCCTTGCAATGGCAAAGTTTTGTAAAAGGGCCAGAGAGTGAATATTTCCAGCTCCATGAGTCACTCCATTTAGGCAGTTGCTCCATTCTGCCACTGAGGCATGAATACAGCCTGGAAATATACTAGACTGTGCTGCAGTGAAGTTCTGTTCTCTAACAGACTCTCAAGAGCTGGAGTTTGCAGAACCTGGTTGGAAGAGCAGCCACCCCCCTGCCCAGTTAGTCTCTGGCCCTTCTTTGGCATTATTATTATTATTATATTAATTATTGGTCTTTTTAAGACAGAGGCTCTCTGTAGACCCAGCTGGCCTGGAACTCACTATGTAGAAGACCAGGCTGACCTTGAACTCACAGAGATCTGCCAGCCTCTGCCTCCCTAGTGCTGAGACTAAAGGCATGTGCCACCATGACAAGCTATTATTTGTGTTTAAAAGATATTTATTTATTATTATTGTGTGTGCATGCATGGTGTGTGTGTGTGTGTGTGTGTGTGTGTGTGTGTGTGTGTGTGTGTGCATGCCGCGGCATGGATGTAGAGGTCAGAGGACAATTTTGTGGTATTGGTTTTCTCCTTTCACTTTTATGTGGGTTCTGGGGACTGAACTTGGGTAACCAGGCTTATGCTGCAAGCCATCATGCTGAGCCATCATGCTAGCACCTATTATTGGCTTCTTGAAGTAGGGTCTCTTTATGTGGCTCAGGATGGACGTGAACTTGAGACCCTCCTGCCTCAGCCTTCTTAGTGCTGGAATTAGGGTGTGAGTTGTCACGTCCACTTTCTGACTTTTTTTTCTTTTAAATATATGAGTGTTTTATCTGCCTGGATGTAGGTACACCTGTGTCATGCGATACCATAAGAGGGTGTCAGATCCCTAGAACTGGAATTACAGATGATTGTTAACTCTGTGAGTGTTGGGAATAGAACCAGGTCCTCTGGAAGAGTAGCCAGTGCTTTTCACCAGTGGACTATCTCTCCAGCCCCTGACTTTATACTTCTATTAAGCTTATTTCTGATAACTAGACTTGGGCACCAGTCCTTGCTTGTTGCCTGTTGCTGTAAACTGTCAGCTTCTTGAGGTGATGATCTTTTTTGCCATGCTCAGCATGCCACAGGGATCAATATATATGTGAATGAATGAGTGACTGATGAATGAATAAACCCCATTTCCAAAGGCCTTCATTCAGTGTCTTATTTTTTAAAATATTAAGGGAAGGCAACTGGCCTTGGCATAGGAACCTCATCTCATATGAGACTGTATGGCGAGTGGAACCAGATCAGACAGGTAACCAGAGCAGAGAGGAGGATGATAAGGAAGCTGGGCAGCCCCAGTATCTCCAAGGAGCCAGGCCGGGTCTGGCCACCTAGTCTTAGCCCAGCTCCTCTGTCCTCTAGACCCACCTGCTCAAGTGGTCTCTCCACTGTGAAGTCAGAGGTCAACCAGCCTGCTGGTCTTTTTTTTTTTTTTTTTTCCTATTTGTGTGTGTGTGTGTGTGTGGGGTGCAGATTTACATGTTTGTAGGCCTGTAAGCATGTGGATGCATGTGTGTGTGTGCACATGCATGTGGGGGCCCGAGTTTGATGTTGGAATCATCCTCAGTGGCTCTTCCACTTTTTTCCACGAAGCAGGGTCTCTCAATCAAACACAGCTTGCCTCTATGCTAGTCTCGCTAGTCAGCTTGCTCTGGGGTTCCCTTGTCTCTGCCTTCAGAGGCTGGCTTTATAGGAGGCTGCCATACCCACTGGGCATGTACATGGGTATCCAAACTCCAGTCCTCACACTGGCAAATACTGTAACCACTGAGCTATCTCTCCAGCTCCTGGCCTTTTTTCTTTTTAAACATGATCTCTGTCCTAGTTTGCTTTCTATTGCTGTGATAAACACTATGATCAAAGCCAATTTGGGGAGGAAAGGGTTTATTTGGCTTACACCCCCTGGGTGCTGAGAACCGAACCCAGAACCTCTAGAAGAACACCTGGGTAGGGACTCAGGACAGGAACCTAGAGGCAGAAACAGAAGCATAGACCATGGGGAAACGCTGCTTGCTGACTTGCTCCTCTGGCCTGTGCTCAGTCTGCTCTCTTACACAACACAGATCCACCTGCCTAGGGGTAGCACCACCCATAGTCAGCTGAGCCTTCCCACATCATTCAACAAACAAAAAGAAGCCTCACAGATGTGGTCACAGGCCAGTCCAATAGAGGAAATCCCCCAGCTGAGGTTCCCTCTTCTCAGATGTGTAAAGTTGACAACTGAAGCTGTCCAGCACAGTTTCATACATCCCAGGCTGGCTGGTCTTTGTTATTTATCTGATGTCTGCCCATATACCTCAGCTGCACAACTGTACTTATTAAGCCACATGAAGGACAAATTGGAAATAAACTTGTCTAGCACAAGCCTGTATTCTTGAGAGGCTGATGTAGAAAGATCAGGAGTCTGAGGCTAACCTATAATACATAGTGATTCTAGGGCCAGTCTGGGATATATATTGAGACCTTGTCTCAAAATAAAAATGAAATACCTGCCGGGATGGTGGTGCATGTCTTTAATCCCAGCACTTGGGAGGCAGAGGCAGGAGGATCTCTGTGAGTTTGAAGCCAGCCTGGTCTACAGAGTGTTTCCAGGTCACCTGGGGCTTCAGGGAGACCCTTTCTCAAAATCTTTAAAAAAATTAATTAATTAATTAATTAATTAATTAAATACATGTGGGCTGTGGATTTAGTCTAGGAGGCTGAGGCAGGATGATCTGAAGTTTACGGCCACCTTAAACTACACAGTGAGACCCTGTCTCAAGAAATTCAAAGTTAAACTTGAGGTGGGACGGGAGATATAGCTCAGTTGGTAGAGTGCTTACCTAGTATATATGAAACCCAAGGTTTGAGCCCTCACACTGCATAAACCAAGCTTGGTGGCAGTAATCCTAGTACTTGGGAGGTGGAAGCAGGAAGATCAAAAGTTTGAGGTTGGAGTTGGAGGAATGGCTCAGAGGTTAAGAGCACTGGCTCTTGCAGAGGACCCAGGTTCGATTCCCAGGACCTACCTACATAGTGGCTAACAACTGCCCAAAACTCCAGTTCCAGGGGATTTGACGCCCTCTTCTGGCCTCCAAGGGCATTGCATGACATGGGTGTATTTACATACATTCAGGCAAAACGGTCATACACATAAAATTAAAAAATAACCATGTGTGGTGGTGCATGCCTTTAATCCCAGCACTTGGGAGGCAGAGGCAGGTGAATTCAAGGCCAGCCTGATCTATATAGTGAATTCCTGGCCAGCTGGGGCTACAGGGAGACCCTGTCCCAAAACAAACAAACAAAAAACCAAAACCCAAAACAAACAAACAAAAAACCTAACCAACCAAATAAATTAAAAAAAAAAATTTTTTTTAAACTTAAAAACAGGGACCGGAGAAGTGGCTTACTGACTGCTCTTGCAGAGGATCCAGGTTCAATTTCCAGCACCCACATGGCAGCTAACAACAATCTGTAACTCCAGTTCCAGGGGAATCTGACACCCTCTTCTGACATCTGAGGGCATTGCACGACATGGGTACACTTACATACAAGCAGGCAATACACTCATACACATAAAATAAAAATAATTTTTTAAAAAAAAACTTAAAAATGGGCTGGAGAGATGGCTCAGTGGTTAAGAGCACTGACTGCTCTTGCAGAGGACCCAGGTTCGATTCCCAGCACCCATATGGTAGCTGCAAACCATCCTTAACTCCAGTTCCAGGGGAATCTGAAGCTCTCTTCTGACCTCCACAGCATTGCAGAACACAGGTGCACTCACACACGTGCAGGCAATATACTTACACACATTAAAACAAAACAAAAAAAACCTTAAAAACAAATTTAAAAAAAAGAAGTTTGAGGTCATCCTGGGCCTGCCTAAGGTATATGAGACCTTGTCTCTAGACATATAAACAAACCTGGGAGCTGGAGCTATAGCTCAGTTGATAGAGTGCTTACTTATTATCCATGAGGCCTGGGTTCAGTCCCCACCATGACAAACAACCAAGTAAACAAACAGAAAACAAACAAAAAGTTTTGTTTCTCATGACCTCAGACACAGCCTGTATTAAAGACTTTTTTCCTCTGATCCCTCCTCCCTCCCACCTCCCACCTTCCATCCTGGTCATGCTCTTAATTCTTTCACACTTAGTCACAGACACACCCAGTGTGACAGATGACACTGGGGGAAGGCAGGACCTTTTTCTAGCATAAGACTCTGGTAGTTTCTGGCATACATGCAAATGTGGTAGACATTCATGGTGCTAGTCCTGCCCCTTGCTCACTGAAACCCATGTTTACTTTTTAAAACAATATCTCTTGCTGGGCATGGTGGCTCAGGCCCTTGATCTCAGCACCTGGGATGCAGAGGCAACTGGGTCTCTGTGAGTTCTAGGCCACCCTGGTGGAATGTATGGTGAGACCCTATATCAACCCCCTGCCCCCCCAAAAAACAGACAAAAACAAAGACCCCAAAATACCTCTTCATATTTTGTTGTTGTTTATTGATTTGTTTGTTTATGAGTGTACACCATCACTCCTGGCTTTATTTACATTTTCTAAAAAATCTATTTTATTAAAAAATACAATACATCTTTATTTACTTGTTTGTTTTGAGACAGGGTCTTCATATAGCTCCAACTGGCTTGGCACTCATTCTGTAGACCAGGCTGGTCCCAGTCTCACAGAGATCCACCTGCTTTCCTAGGCTACTTTATTACTTACTTAATTTATTTATTTATTTTGCAATGCTGGGGCTGGAACCCAGGGCCTCACACATGCTAACAAATGCCCCTCCACTGAGCTATACTCCCGGTTTTCCCCTCCTCACAGTTTAAGTGAAAACAGCATCCAGCCTTCAGGATGTCAACTTGAAAGTTTGTGCAAATATCTGAGCACCATAGACTCAGCCAGGGAACCCTCAGTTCTTTTGCTTTTACAGTCAGGCTCCTCCCTCCAGCATGTGTCAATCACCCTGTGATTCCCCATCAGACTCTGAGCCCTGCAGGGACACACATCGATCTTTGTCCTCTTTGCACCTGGCACACAGCCAGTGCCTAATGATAATAGCTAGCATTTATTGAGCTCTGCCAGTGTACACAGGTATGCCCTATGAATTTTATGAGCATTAACTCACTTAGTCCAGGGAAATAGGTCCTATTGCTATTCTCCAGATAAGGAGGTAGAAGCTCCCCGCCCCCGCCTCCCGCCCAATTGAATTCTTTGCCCAGTGTCACTCTGCCAAAATTCAAGCAGATAGTTGCACCTGGGAATCTACCCTTTGAACCCATAGAGGATGTGGTTAGAGTTAAACAATGTGCCTGTGGAACAGTAAAGTTGGGGAGATGGTCAAGTGTGTGAGGACATGAGTTAAAAGTCCTGGAAGCCATGTAAAAAAGCTAGGCATGGCAGTGAGTGCTTGGATTCCTAGCACCCGGGAGGCAGGTAGATCCTGCAGCTCACTGACCAGCAGGTCTAGCTTAATTGGCCAGTTCTAAGTGAAGAGAGAGATTTTTGTCTCAAAAAACATGTGGATGATATCTTGATTAACAACCCCCAAGGCTGACTTGTGTCCTCCACACACAGGTACATACATGTCACACACACACACACACACGCACACGCACACACACGCACACACGCACCTTGTGTCCTCCACACACAGGTACATACATGTCACACACACACACACACACACACGCACACGCACACACACGCACACACGCACACACGGTAATTGGAAAAGCACAAGTTTGGGAAGACAGACAAGGTGCCTGTTTCAGGCTTTCCAGTTCCTTGTTCTCTGCCTCAGTTTATTCTTTGGTGCCACATGGATGACAATACTACCAACCTCAAAGGGTAACTGGGGCCTGGTACTGTCCCTGACACTACAGTGTTCAGAACTGGGGAGATAGATCACTGAATGGGACTAGAACACCAATTACTCACACAGAACTGACTTAAGTGGAAAGCCAGACACACACAGTTGACCATGCAGACCACAGCACAGGAGCCTGGGAGCCAGGTTTGACCCTTGGGCTGCCAGTTGGCAACCTGTGATTCTCTCCTCACTATTGGCTACTTTCTGACCTCATATGGCTTCTGGATCCTTCCCAGTGCATAGTTTATCAGGGGACCAAAGTGCATGTAACAGATTAGAAAGGCCTCTGCCGGGACTGAGCTGCGCCCTGCCCCCTCAGTGCCCTCCAGCACCTTTGCTGCCATCTTCTTCTCACTAGAGTCAGGGCTGGGAGGGAGGCAGAGAGGGGACAGTGCCTTCTTTACAGTCTCTGGCAAGCACCAGATGTGAGCAGTCCTCGGTCTCAAAGGTCTTAAGATAGTGCCCTGTCTTATTTTTCTAAGGTGCCTGCATTTTGCTCTCAAAGACAGAATCAGGGATTTCAGATCTGGAGGAAGGGGACTCTTGGAGATCATGCAGAACACCATCAATCAGGTCACCAACATCGAAGCAGCAGCTCGCCTAATTCCCTTGCTTTACCTTCATCCTGACCGCCCCCCCCAACAACTTAGTGAGGTGGGAACTACTATTATCCCCATTTTTATAGGTAGGTAGATTGAGGCTCAGCATACTTGAGGAGTGTACTCAGTGTATCCCTGCTGCTAAAGAGCCAAGCCAATATTCCTATCTGGGTGATGTGGCCTATGAGCCAGCACCACTATCTGCCAGTTTATCCCACCCCCTGAGCCACTTTTGAACCAATTGATTACTTAATTCCTTGACATTCCCACGGGGAATCCTTGAACAGCTCTTCACACATCCAGGAACTGGGTGCTCACCCCCTTTCTTTTGTTTAATCATATCTACACTAGCCCAGCACTAGTAAGGCACTAGGCTTTACAATAGTCCTTACAAATGGCTTACATCATTTCTGCTTAGTAACAGTCCTGTGTGCACCATACTCTACTAGTGTGTGCTTAAGAAAACAGGGTTAGGCTGGGTGTGGTGGTGTGCACCTCTAATCCTAGCACTCGGGAGGCAGAGGCAGGCTGATCTCTGTGAGTTTGAGGCCAGCCTGGTCTACATAGTGAGTTCCAAGGCAATCAGGGTCACACAGTGAGACCATGTCTCAAAAACAAACAAACCAAACCAAACAAAACAAAACAAGGTGCCAGCTACATGGCTCAGTGCACAAAGGTTCCTTGAATTCACAATGTTGCCTCGGCCTCCTGAGTGATGGGATTTTGCGTTGTGTACCTCCACAGCTGCAAGTCTGTTTCTGACCCAGTTCTGTCTGAAAGCTACCTTGGTTTTGGAGGAAGAAACCCTGTTTCTGGGAAGTGGCAACCCCTGGTACCTGTTTCCCTTTTATTTCATTTTTTATTTTTTGATATTTTGAGGCAGAGTCTCATGTAGCCCAGGCTGGCCTCAAACTCAAGATGTAGCCAAAGATGAACTTGAATTTCTGATCCTCCTGCCTTCACCTCCCAAGTGCTGGAATTGATTACACGTGAGTTCCAAGGCAGTCAGGGTCACATCTCCCTTAAAAGAAATAAAAAAGCAAACAAATCTCTCCCTTTCCCCATCCCCCGCCCCATCCCCCGCCCCATCCCCCTTTCTCCCTTTCTCTCTCTGAAATCCAGTCTTATGTACATGAGGCAAGCATTCTACCACTGAGCTATAGTCCCAGTCTTTAAAATGCCTGTTTTTCATCTTTTCTCTTTGCTGGTTCTGGGTTTCAAACCCAGGGCCTTGTGCATTCTAGGCAAGAGTTCTATGACTGACCTCTAGACCTCCAACTGACACCCTTCCCTCCTTTTATGCCACAGTCAATATTCTGGTTCCTTCAACTGGTCCCCATACCATGTGATTTTGGTGGGGGGGGTCCCCCTCAGCCACCACTTGTAAATCTTCTTATGGATAGATGATGCTTTCTCCATTCCTCCTTTTCAAGGTCTGATGGGAAAATGGAACACAATACTTCAGATACAGGCAGAAAGACTATAACCTCCTTCACTGAATATATGGTGCTTCTGTGAAGTCAACCCTAAACATCTGTGAACAAAGCACTGCCAGGGCCCTTTGGCTAGAGAAGGTGCCACCAGCTTCCCTGCCCTCTTGGAACTTCCATTCCGCTCTCTGAGCTGAGGGGCAGACAGTCCTTTTAGAGATGGACCTGGGAGTGTCAGAGCTGGAGGAACCCATTCCCTTTCTTCGCTTTTTGTACAGGGGTAACCTGTTTCCAGAAAGGGGCTGGGACAGACCTGAGATCCCACCGTGGGATAGAAACCACTTCTTCATTTTTCAGACAGATCGGGATCAATGAACATTTTGGCTGGAGAAGTTTGAGAATTGAGTTGGCTTCCTCCCAAATTCTGGTCCGTTCCATTTCTGTTCACTAGGTGGCGCAGAGGCCCCAGAGAGAAGCGTCGCAATAAGAGGTGGGCGAACCCTTTCCTCAGGCACAACTGTTTTGTCTTTACAAGCCAAAGGAGCAGGTGCAAGCCCCTGCCTGTTCTGGGACAGCACTAAGGCAACTGTATACATTGCAGACAGAGATGAATTCAGCCTAACTACGGAGGTAGCATGTGGTTGATGGTTAAATGCTGGGACGCAGGTACCAGCAGACTTGGCGGGAAATTTTGCAACTGGGGACCTCCGGACAGCGGACACAGAGGGTTGTCTTGGAGCATCACATAGGATGCAAGATGCAATTTTCATTTTCCAGGCCTCTGCACAGAGCTGCAGGTTGCTGGTGCTTTCCCTAGATGAATGCGGGGTCAGCTAATGGAATCTGACAGCTCCCCAGCTTAGCTTAGGCTCTGCAGTTCATTCCAACTTCTTTTCATCTCACACCACACAGGAAACTGCAAATTCAAAGGCTCTGTAAAGTGTGACTGGTTTGGGGTACTTGGGGGATCTAAGGGGGGCCTAAAGGGAAGGCAGGATTGGGGGCTCAACCAAGCTATATGCTTTGAACTTTATCCTGAGAGTAATAGGGAGTGGGAACGATTGAAGGTTATTCCGCAAGGGAAGGGCATGGTTAGGGTTAGTGTTGAGAAGGATCATTAGGACTGTGTGGAGGGAGGAAGGGAGGTGGAGGGGCCTGGAGACAGAGGAGCCAGCCGGGAGGCTGAGCAAATAAAAGCTGCAGCCTGGACTCCGGTGATGACACCTGGGGCAGTTTTTCATCCACCCACCCAGTCTCTCTTGGGCCCCAGGGCACCCCAGTGAAACTGTCTGTCTTGGCTAAGTGACAGTTCCTACATGGTAGGGGGCTGCCCTGGGCCAAAGAGGAAGATAGTTCCTCCATTTGCTGTGTCCTAGAATATGTCAATTGACGCTTCGGAGGAGAGAGATTGGATAAGAGAGAAACCAAATTCTGGGAGTTGGGAAGGCAGAGGCAGGACAGTCTAGCGGTTAGGGGCACATACTGGTGACAGGCATCTCTTTCAGGTACCAGGTCTCCTAATTCTTGTCTGTGTGACCATGGCCAAATCATTTTGCTAATCCGTGCCCGTTTCCTCATTTGTAAAGTGTGATTACAGGGCTGTCGACGTGCCTGAAAACCTGAATTGGCTCCTTGGAACCCACAAGAGGTAGAAGGAGAGGAAGGACTAGACGAAGTTGTCCCCCGGCTTCTGTACATGTGCTGTGGCATGCACCCACCCATATACATGGCCTCCTATGACAGATGCAACACACACGTGGCAATAATAAATTCTGAATTGGTTTCTGAATAGGACCACCCAAGCTACTGGTTCTCCATCCCTTAGAAAGTCTGTGGCTGATAGTCATTCTAGCTCTCTGGCTCAGCAGTACCTCTTCAAGCCACAGTAGGCGTCAAACCAGGCCAGCCCAGGCTGGTACCACACAGAATTAGGCCACAGGAATTCTAGTCAGAAGCCCAGGGCCACCTTCAGGGAGCAAGGTGCCATATCTGTCCTACTTATTTCAACATTGAAAATTGGGGATGGAGAGATGGTTTAGTGGTTAAGAGCACTGGCCGCTCTTGCAGAGGACCTGGGTTTGGTCCTTGGAATCTATGTGGCAGCTCACAACCATCCAAAACTCAGTCTAGGGAATCCCTATTGGTGCCCTGATCATAAACATGTCAAAAAAAAACTATAAACCTTGAAAATTATTTTCATCCCATTCCTGGTTTCCAGGAGACTGTCTGTACTCGTTTGTTGCTTGCTTTTTTATTTTGTGTTTGTGTACTGAAGTCAGCCTGTACAATTAATTACTTAACTCTGCCAATTATTGTAATAAATGTTCATATACATCTTTCTTTTCTTTTTAAAAAATATTTTATTATTTTTACTTTATGTATATGAGTGTATTACTTGTAGGCATGTAAGTGCACTCATGTCATGCAATGCCTGTGGAGGCCAGGGCATCAGACCTGTGTCATGCAGTGCCCTCAGAGGTCAGAAGAGGGTGTCAGATCCCCTTGGAACTGGAGTTATGGATGGTTGTTTGTTGCCATGTGGGTGCTGGGAATTAAACCCGGCTCCTCTGCAAGAGCAGTCAGTGCTCTTAACCACTGAGCCATCTCTCCAGTCCCATTTTAAAATTTTTTCCTTTTGTGTGTGTGTGTGTGTGTGTATGTGTGTGTGTGTACGGAAGCCAGAGAAGGAGGTCAAGTGTCTTGCTTGATTACTCTCTGCCTTGAGACAGGGTCTCTCACTGAGCCTGGAGCTAGACTGGTGGTCAGCAAGCTCCTGTTTAAATGCCCCCTACAGCACTGGGGTTACAGGCCTGTGAGGCCAAGTCTCTTTGGTTTATTTGTTGGCTTTACATGGGTGCTGGGATCTGAATTTAAGTCCTCATGCCTGTGCAGCAAATGCTCTCATTTCTGAGCCATCTCTACAAGGCCTACATTCTTAATTTGTTATTTGTTTGGTTTTTGAGTACTGGGGAACTGAGTTCAGGGCCTCACATGTTAGGCAAGTACTCTACCACTAAGCTCCACTGCAGCCCCTTACATACATTCTTTCATGTCATCTTTATAGCAGCTCTGTTAGGTAGGGCCTGCTCATTCTCCCACTGTGTGGATGAGAAAACTAAGTCTGGAAGAGGTTAACATAAGTACATGGGTTTGTCTAATACCAGCCCCTTTGATTACCACTACAAACTACATTTACCTGGCCAGTGGACAGGTCAGTGCACGTAGGTCCCTAAGTCCCCTAGCTCCCTGCTCCCAGAATTACCCAGTAAGCAGAATACCAAAAACTGTCTGGGCCAGAAGACAGTAAGAGAAACTTGTAACCCACAGTGCAGCAGTTGTCAAAAAGCTCTGATTCACTTGCCTACCACTGCATTTGTATGACACCATCCTGGCAGAATTTAGTGTAGGGAAACATCAGTCTATCAAAAATGACTGACCCGATTCTTTCAAGTGGTACTCAATTCTTGTGGGGGAGGGTTTTGGAAATGGAACTGAGCACTTCACATACACACATCAGGCAAGTGCTCTACCACTGAGCTACATTCCCAGCATGACAGTTAATTCTCATATACAATTTGCCTCATGCCAGCCCTGGTGTTAGAACTGAATATCCCCTTCTTGACTTGATTAAGCTTCCCAAATGACCCCAAAGAAAGGGATGTGATTATTTCATGATCTCTGTTTTTCAGATGAAGAAACAGCCATGGAGAAGCTCAATAATTGCTTAAGGTCATATGACTAGTAAGTGGTAGAGCTGGGCTTCCAAATAACATAGCTCAGTGACAGAGAGCTTGTCTAGTATGCAGAAGGCTCTAGGTTCAATCCCCAGTTCCACAAAAAATTAATTAACTCTGTCTCTAGGGTCTGTGCATTTCATCATGTTTGCTACTTCCTACACAATCTGAAACACATCCTGTTTCCTTCTTTGCTTTGACTGCCAGGAAACTCAAAGCCAGGATTTTGGTTATATCACAATCTCTGTCCTTAGAAAACTTTCCATCACCTTCTGCTGTAGTCAGTTTTTCATGTTTCTTCTTTCCTTGTCCACTGGCCTTCTGCCCAGGCTTTCATTCCTCCTTGATTCTTATTCTTTAATTATTGATCAAATGGTCTTTAGGCTGCAGCGGAAACCACCTCCAAGCCCTTTTTGGAATCACAGGACACTAGACATTAATGAGATGAATAGAGACATTCTGATCAGCTGGACACGGTACAAGATGGGTGTCTTTGAGCATCTTCCAGTGGATAGAACAGTGAAACCAGGGAAGTTTTGAGTTCATGAAATTATGCTAATTGCTGCAATGGATCCATCCCAATGTCTCAATGCCTAATTAGAAAGGGGCTTTTCCAGAGGGCTGAGGAGATGACTCAGTGGGTAAAGCGCTTGCCACAGTGGCTGGAGTTTTGATCCCCCAAACCCATGTAAAAGCTGGGTGAGTGTGGCAACCCACCTGTGATCCCAGAGCAAAGAGATAGAGACAGGGGGTTCCCAGAGCAAGCTAGGTAGCTAGATTAACAGAAATGGTGAGTTTGGGGTTCAGCGAGAGACCCTGCCTCTATACATAAGGTAGAGAGTGATGGAAGATGACGTCGGACATCCTCAGGGTTCCGCACAAATACCTGCACGTGTGCAAAAATGCATACACACAACCACAGACACATATACATATGGAAAAGAAATGAAGCTCTTCCCATGTGTGTTCCAGCAATCAAATAATGGAGCAAAACCCAAACTGACTCAGGCTATGCCACATTCAGTATGCGGCTTCCAAGGTCACCCTGGTGTTGGATTCAATTGGCAGATGGGACAGAAACATGCATACTTCTTGACCACACTGGCCTGGATGTGGTACCACATCATCCCTGCCGCCGGCCCATTGGTGGGAAGGAGTCACATACTAATTGCAAGGAGGACTGGAAAAATGTAGTCTGGGCCTGCTTTTCTCCGAAACAGCTCTATACATGGAAGTGGGGCCATCTTTAGTGAATAGCTGACACTAGCCAAGCCCAAAGGGAATGTAAAATTATTGAATGGTCCACCTTTATAAAATGGCTAGGAATAACCCAGTGTATACATATGGACGTAGATGGGTCACAAGAAGGAATATGGGCTTGCCTTGCTTACAAGGAACCAGGGGTCACAGGAGCATTAAAGGCTGGGGCGCTGGCTCTCTTGGTAAAGTGCTTGGGTCTGTTAATCCCAGCACTGGGGAGATAGACATAGGAGGATCCTTGGAGCTCATTAGTCAGCCAGCTTAGCTTATCAAGTGAGCTCCACGCTCATGAGAAACCTTGTCTCAACAAATAAAGTGGAATGACCAGGCATGGTGGCACATGCCTTTGGTCCCAGCACTTGTGAGGCAGAGATAGGCCCTTGCCTGGTCAAGTTTGTCTCTACCTGCTCCTTGGCCAGGAGCACCTCTCAGCTACTGAGTCAATTGCTGTCTGCAGTGGTGTTGAACCCACCACAGACACTGGCAAACAAGAACCTCAGCAGCTTGGCAGTTCCATGTCCCCTGACCTCACTGGTCCTTACAGCTTCCCAACCAGCACCATTCCAAGGGACATCATCACAGCAACCAGGGTCATTGGGGCTGGGACTGCCACAGCTGGGGCAGCTGACTCTGGGACTGGGATTTGAACCATCAGGGAGCCTCATGATTGGCTATGTAGGAACCATTCTCTGAAGCAACAGCTCTTCTCCTATGTGATTCTGGGCTTTGCCCTCTCAGAGGCCATGGGACTCTTCTGCCCAGTTGTGTTCTTTCTCATCCTCTTCGCCATGGGAAACGGTTCTTTCTACCTTCCTCTCCCATAATTCTTTTCTCTCATGTCTTCTCTGCCCTGTATGCGCCTTTTCCTGTGCTTCCCCAGGAAGTCTGGGGAAAGTGGTTTGGCTCGAGGTTTGACAGAGAGAAGACAAATAAATACTGTATTATTAGTAGTAATAATAAAACCTCTGTGTGTAGTTGTGTTGTATGTGATGTGTGTACATGCAGACAGAGGCCAGAAGTCAGATGTCAACATCTTTCCTCCATTGCTATCCACTTGTATTTTTTGAGACAGAGTCTCTTGTTGAACTTGAAGCTAATCAATTGGGCAAGTCAATGAACTTCGGGGATCTGCAGGTTTCTGCGCATAGTGCTGGGGCTATAAGCCTAGCTTTTTTTGTGGATATTGGGGTTCGGAACTCAGGTCCCCATGTTCACTTGCAGACCCTTTAAAAACGAAGTAATTTACCAGCCCTGCATTTATGTTTTTTAAACTAACTTTTGTCCATAAGGGAAGGAGCTGTTGGGGCAGGGGTCGGGGGTGGGGTGTCACCATATAGAAAATATTCAAGGAGAAGCTGAATTTTCATTGGTTGAATGTTCTAGAAAGTGTCAGGCTAGATGCCCTAAGTTTAAGCTTCCATAGTCATCTCTGAGATACACACTTTGTGCCAAGATCTGGGTGGACATCTGGGGACCCAGAAAGAAATGAGATACAGGTCTTGATCCTCAGGGGCTGCTGAACTACAGTGGGGTGGTGAATGGAGTGCAAGAGGTCTGGAAACAGGACTCTGAAGTCAAATTCCTAGCTCCTTATGGAGCTGTGTGACTTTGAAGAAGCCACTTGGCCTCTCTGGTTGTCAGATTCCTCATGTATAAAACAGTAACAGGGCTCGTGGGTAAAGTCCACTGCTGCCAAGCCTTTGATGATGTGAGTTCCAACCTCAGCACCCAGATGGTGGAAGGAGAGATCAAAGTCCCACAAGTCGGGCTCTTACCTTCACACATGCAGTATGGCGTGCACACACATATACACAAATAAAAATAAATAAATAAACAAATACTGATTTGGTTAAATTTGCATCCATAGGATGGTGTTTACACGCTGACATCTCGGGACTGGAATCTGGCTGCGTGGTAAGCTCAGGAACTTGCCTGCTTTGGATAAATGGGTCACCTCCTGCCCAGCTGCACGGAGTCATCACCGGCCTTCGCACGTTCCCGGCAGAGGCGTTCACAAGGACGCGACTTCCTGGCTGAGCTCGGGAGAAGGAGCTTTGCGCCCAGGGTCCCATCCCCCGGCCGTCCCGCTCAGGAAACGCAGAGAAAGCCAGGAACCGGGCCTGCCAGGCTCCGGGGCCCTCCGCCCCAGCCTTCGGCTGCAGGAAGCGGGCTGGCGGGAACGCCCTGCCGGTGGATGGGGAGGGCCACAGCGCCCCCGCCGCAGCTTCCCACGCTGCGGCACCCCGCGCCTTCTGCACTGCGGCGCTCTCCGCCGCAGTCCCGGCGCATTTGCGGGAGCCGCGGGGCGCCAACGCGCGCGCGAGGCGGGGGAACTGGGAGACTGGGAGAGAGGGAGGGAGGGAGGGAACCAGGCTAGTCCTCGCTCTGGGGAGGTGAGAGGGTTGGTGGGTGAGTGATCCCCCGGCACCGCTAGTAAATTGCACAACCTGCGGACATTCGATTCCAGGCGGATGTTTGATTCTGGTTTGTGCCTGGCGTCTGTGGTTCGGGTCTAGCATCTTCAGAGGTTCAGTTTCTTGGGGGAGGGGGGTTGTAGAGAGAAACGTCAAGAACAGTTCTGGGTCTAGAAGCTATTGTGATGGGCAGACCTTGATCTCTTGTTACCCGTAAGAACCAAGGAAGAAAAAGATGATGGAGGGTAAAAGGTAGTGCTTTCTAGTACAGTACCGGCATTGGAAACAGTCCTTTCTGGCTGTGTGACTTTGAGCAGGTTCCTTAACTTCTCTGAGCTGCCAGCCACCTCCTCTTCATTAAGTCTTTCCTGTCTCCTAGATTTAGTTAGGCCCCTGCTCCGAATCCCTTTATCCCTCATAACATATGACCTGGTTCTTTGCAACACTTGGAGCTAATGCTATTAAATAATTGTGTTTAATGCCGGTTCTCCACTTCACCAGTCCCAAAGTTTAGGAAGGCAGCGGACTTTTGCTAAAGCGTAGTCCGTGGAGGCCCTGGCACATGCTAAATGTTCAGCCATTTGTTATGAAATAAAGGAGTGAAGGAAGGAAGAGATGCATGCCAGATGCTGCATTAGGGGCCGAGAAACATTAGAAACGAATAAGCATGTTCCTGCCTTTAAGGAGGTCCCAGACTAAGGAGCTGGGAGGTGATTAAATGAGTTTGTGCAAGGAAGATGGTCCTATGTGCCAATTGGAGTTAAACAGCCCTGGTGATGAACGCTGGTAGGGAGATCACCAGGAGAACCAGAGATGAGTGACACCCAGTTCCCAAAGAGCTGTGGTAATGGTTTTCCTTTCCAGCAAGTGCTATAACCTACAAAACACTTAATTTGCATAAGTGTCACAGTGCACCCTGATCCTGACAAACCAGGGAAATTGATGAAGTAGTGACTTGTTCAAGCCCCTCCCCCCATTTGGGGGGGCAGTGCTGAGGACTGATCCTAGCACTTCATACTAGGGAAGCTCTCACCACTGAGCTACATCCCAGGTTTCAAGGACTTAGCCATTGACGTTGCACAGATCTTGGTTTAGGTTCCAGTTAGATGTGTTATGACTTTGGGTGAATTACATTGCCTCTCTGGCTTGCTTAACCCCCACGCCTTGTTTTCCAGATCTACAAACTAGCAATAAAGACTTCCTATACCCCAGATGAGATAGTTGATGTGAGTACTTGGCATGATTCTTGGTTTATACTAAAGGATCCATAGATGCTTGCAGAATGAATGAGTGAAATACGTGTAGTGATGGAAGGACTTGGGACATGAGAGGACTTAAAACCAAGCCACTTGGAGGCTTGGAGGCACATGGAGTGTGATTTCATCCTATCTCACTCTCGCTTTCTATGATTCCTATGAGACTTTGCCCGAGGCCTCAATTATTACTGCATTATTATTTACTGTTCGAAAACCAACAAAGGTGAACCAATGCTTGCTTGGTTAGCTTTCTTTTTATGTGTTTTTATTGCCTTTTTTTTCTGATGACAAAGTCATAGGCGCTGCTTGTAAAGCAATTAAATTGCAGGGAGGTATCATAGGGGAAAATGAAAGTGCAAGTTTAGGCATAGAAAACACAAGATCTTGTCATATTGTTGTTCTCTGGGAGGGCACGGAGGGACCTCCTACTGTGTGATAGCCAATTTTATATATCAATATGGCTGGGTTACTGGATGCACAAATCCTTTCTAGGTGTGTCTGTGAAGGTGTTTCCAGAAGAGATTAGTGTTTGAATTGGTGGACTAAAGACTGCTAGTTAGTAAGTGGTGTATTTGGGATCTCTCCTCTCTCTCTCTCTCTCTCTCTCTCTCTCTCTCTCTCTCTCTCCCTCCCTCCCTCCCTCCCTCCCCCTCTACATGGGAGAGATTGAACCCCTATGTCAAAATGCTAAGCACATGCTCTACATGGAGTTATAATCCCAGCTTCTGGAATTCAAATCTTATCTTTTTGGGGAGTTTTATGTATCCCAGGCTGGCCTTGAGTTGATTTTCCTGCCTCCACTTCTTGAGTCCTGGGATTATGGGCATGCGACACCACACCCAGCTTCCTCTGGGACTTTGTGGCAGTACATACAGTTGGCATAGATGCCCTCTGCTGATGTGTCTTGCAGCTGTATTTTCATCCACTTTCCTCCCTCTTAGGGCTTAGGCCTTTTGGGAAAGTTCCTATATACACACAGAGACAAAGTGAAGCGAAAAGAACGGAGAAATGTGAAAGTCCCCTGTTTAGTTCTTTATGTTCACAGTTTTCCTATGTGTAGACTAAGCATAAATTATAAATCATGGACTCCAACTACACCTGCTAATTACTCTGTGCTTAACAATTCTCAGTAGACACCTTTTCTAGCCTATTTATGCAAATTTACCGTGTTCCTTTTATTAACGGAGCTTCTTGAGGACAAGACTATTGTTTAGTTCTCCTTCCAGCCCAGAGGCCAGTAGAGTTCTTGTCTAGCATGCTTGAGGTCCTGGGTTCAATTCCCAATAAGAGAGAGAGAGAGAGAGAGAGAGAGAGAGAGAGAGAGAGAGAGACAGCGAGCCACTACCATTTTCTGGCCTGGCATGATCTGAGTGCTAGGCTCTGAACTAAGCTCTTCCACATGCTATTCCATTCAGTCCTCAATAGCTACTATATGAGCTAGGTAATATACCCATTTTGCAGATGAGAAACTCAGGTGTAGAGACTTGGAGGTGCAAGGATATACAACTGGTAAATGGTGGAGCTACAATTTGACTCCCAATCTGTCCTGTGCCAAAGCTTTTGCTTTGGATGAATGAATAAGTGGTTGATGGGGCTACCCATGCCTTGGAGAAACATCTGTCTTCAGCTCCTTCTTTGTATGTGCTGGGTCCTCCCTTCTAAGGGTTTGCAGTGCTTGGAGTCAGTGTTAGCAGATAGGAAAGGCTTCGTTGGTGTCTGAAGCAATCCTGTGGTCATGCTTACTTTTCATGGGAAGTACCATTTTTGAGTCTCTTCTTCTAAAAATAAACCACAATTTGTTAGGGGCCCTTGGGGACTAACCCAGGCATTTCAGGTCAGCTATTTGCCTATCCCAGCACAGGAAATTAATCAGAACCCTACAGTCCTTCCCCTCTTCCCACAGGCCTATACTCTGGAAATGCCCAGTGCCTCTCTGCAGCTCTTTTAGAGGACTGAGGAAGAGTCAAGGACAGCTTAATACACATCCATCTCTCTGTGAGGAAGGAAAACATTGAGGCACACACATATCAGCTCTGCTGTAAACAATCTGCTAAGAGAACTCAAAGCTGTCAACTCCAAGGTGTGTCAAGATGATGTCCTGGGGCCTGCAGAATCCATTTGGGGTCTGGAGACTGGGGAATTGCTTCTCATTCTAATGACAGTGCTTTGGAGGGCCACTGTCAGCAAACAGTTTCCTTATCTCAAACATTTGAAGTCTTCCCCTATGAAATGACTGTATGGATTCTTTTCTCCCTCCCTCCCTCCCTCCTTCCTCTCTCTTTCCTTCCTTCTTTCCTTCTTTCTTTCTTTCTTTCTTTCTTTCTTTCTTTCTCTCTCTCTCTCTCTCTCTCTCTCTCTTTCTTTCTTTCTTTCTTTCTTTCTTTCTTTCTTTCTTTCTTTCTTTCTTTCTCTTTCCAGGGTCTCCATAGTCTCATGTCTCCTGTAGCCTTGAACTCATTCTCCTGCTTTTGTTTCCCACATGCTAGGATTATGGATTACAGGCCCTCACCACCCTGCCTGATAACTGGATGGGCCATCACAGGGATGCTGTGTTAGAAAATGGAAATAAGACTGATAGTAATAATATTGAAAATAAGAATGACTTCCATATTGTTTGTACCCAGTGCTTTCTGTACAATATCACAGTTATTGATTAATTGATCTTTGGAGGAGAAAAGGTTTATTTTAGCATATCGTTCCAGAGGGAGAGAGTCCTCTATGATGGGGAAGGAGTCAAGAAAGCATGGTGGCAGGAGCCTATTTTATTTAATTTCAAACTATGTAGCTGAGGATGATCTTGAACTTCTGATTTTCCTGCCTCCATCTCCTGAGTGCTGGCATTACAGGTATGTGCCATCATGCCAATTTATATGGTGCTGGGCTCAAACCTAGAGTTTCATGTATGCTAGACAAACTTCCAACTGAGCTATATCTCTAGTCCAAGGATGCAACTTAGGCTTGGCCTTGACTTGGATTTTTCCCACCTTACCTTCTTCAGCATTTGCCTATTAGCTACTGCTATAACTGGTCTTTTAAAAAACATTTTATGTCAGTGCTCTTAACCACTGAGCCATCTCTCCAGCCCCTTAAATTATTTTTATTATTATTATTATATGTATGAGTGTATTGCTCGCATGTAGGTCAGTGCACCTGTATCGTGCAATGCCAGTGGAGGTCAGAAGAGGGTGTCAGATCCCCTGGAACTGGAGTTACAGATGGTTGTTAGCTACCATGTGAATGCTGGTAATCGAACCAGGTCTTCTGCAAGGGCAGCCAGTGCTCTTAACAGCTGAACCATCTTTCCAGTCTCCCCTACCCCCCGCCTTTTTTTAAAAAAAGGCATGCTCTCACTCTGTAGCCCAGGCTTGTTTCAAATTGGTAATGCACCTGCCTCTGGAGTGTCCCACCACACCTAGCTGGCATCAATTGGATACAAGTTATAAAGTGCCCGTGCCATCAGGTACTGAGATCCTGGAGGGTGGCTTCTGTCTGAGGGGAAACTAGGAAGGCATGCACATCAGCATGAGATAGCAAGGAAGAGGATGAGCAAAGAAAGCAGCAGATGTGGGAAAGCAGTGGGTGTGCTGAGGGAAGTTTGGATAAACTTTAGTGTGTGTGTGTGTGTGTGTGTGTGTGTGTGTGTGTGTGAAGGTAGGAAGTGAGCATACCAGGCCAGGGCTTTGGCCTTTGTTCCACAGGCAATAAAGAGTTTACACAAGAGGTGTCTCCAGAGACCAACCGTACTGCTGCAGTCAGAGAGTCAGCAGACCTTAGCACATCTGTGTCCCGGCTTGTGCAGGCTGCTGGGTGCCAGCCCGTGGGAGGGCATCTGCAGAGAGAGTATCTCTGGCTTCTGGCCTGTGCTCTGCTGGGTGTGGGTCTTGGGCTATCTTCAAAGTCTCCCCCCTCCCTATCTGCACCCTAGGTACCTTGCACATAGAAGGCCCACAGTAAATATGTCGTAGAATCATTGGAGGGACTTTTTGAGATCTGGTCATTGCCTGTTCCCATTTTAAAGACAGTGAAAGTAGGGAACACAAATGGGAGAGAATATTTCCTAGAATAACATGAAGAGTTAATAAGGAGCTAGGAGACTAGATGTCCCGCCTTTTGAGCCACATCGAGCTCCTCTTCCACACCTACTGAGTAGTAAAGGCTGGTATTTGTTGATCGATTACTCCCTGGTCTACGCACTTGCCATGGATGATCTCATTTAACCCTCACAATCCCTTGGAGAGTCCAGAGTCTTGCCTTCCATTTCCACTTCCCTCAGAGCCGAGCACAGGCCCAGGGCACCTAGCTGGGGAGGCCATAAAAACTTGGCAGGGTTCAAGCCCGGGCTTGGAAGTGGGAAGGCCTAGAAGGGAGAAGGGCCGAAGGGAGGGGTGTGGCCTCAAGACAGCCCCGCCTTCCAGGACGCGGACGTCACACACAGGCCCCGCCCCTCATTGTCAGTCCCGGGGAGCCTGAGGAGGCGCCGGCCGCCGGGAGCCGAGCGCCGGATCCCTCGGCGACGGGAGCTAGGGCTGGAGCCGCAGAGGTGAGGGGTCTGCGCGAAGGCGGCGGGAGCGCGGCGCGGGA
>NW_008351649.1:1166111-1190162 GCF_000622305.1 Nannospalax galili | reverse complement strand
CCGGCGCGGCGCTGCGCAGCTCGGTCTCGCGGCCAGAACGCCGGGCCCGGGAAGGAATTCGAGGCATTCGCTTTGTTTGACTTGCCAGTAGACAAGTCCCGGGGACTAATTAATGGTGGAATCTGCAGGGAGAAGCGGGCGAGCCGCCGGTCCCCGCCCGCCGTCGCGGTGAACTTTCCGCAGCGCGCTGCTCTGCGCACCCCACCCCGCGGCCCGCCGGAGAAGGGAGCCATGTCTGCCCGGAGCGCAGGAATGAAGTGCGGTTTCAGGAGCCGGCGTGGCCTGTGGCGACAGTGGAGACGTGCGTCCCGGGCATGGCGGGGCCCGGGGTTGGGGGGCGCTGCGCACCGGGTTTGCAGGCCGCTCCGAGGTGCCTGCGGTTTCTGCTAATTACCTTGCAGGAGGCTCTGCCGGCCGAGAAAGCCCGAGTTGCTCGGGAGCATCTGTTTCTTCATCGCGTCAGCCCCTTTCCTCACACTGCAGAGCTTGTTGTGGCATGTTTCGGAAATGCCGGGGACTGTGCTCACGCTTGGCGGTGGGAGAGGGGAGGGGGCAAGGAGAGCAGGCTCACCCCCCCCCGCCCCCATCCAAATGCCCGCAGTGTTCGTGCCCCTAGAGCCCCAGAATGCTTGCAGATTCTCGGTCGTACCTTCTCCGACTTAAATGACCTTGGGGGAAAGGACTGTGCTTCCGAACGCCTCGTGGTGGCTTTTCTGTCCGGGGAGAAGATACTCTCTGGACCACCCCTGCCTTTGGAGGTATTTTGAGAAGTGGGGTTTGTTCCAGGGCATTTCTTTAACCAACTGCTGTGGTTTTGGCTTGAGGAGCTGGACTTGTGACAGCCGGGGATAATTCAGATCACCTAGGAAGATTTTGCAACCCCTGATGTGGGAGAGAGGGAGGGAGGGAGGGGCTTGGATTTTAGGTGGATATTTCCTTTTGGAGAATCTGTACAGTCAGTTCCAAATTGCCTTCTGTCACTTTGTGTGCCGTTTTGGTGGCATTTGTGTGGTTAAATTGAATAACCCCCATAGAAAATTCTTCTCTTGTTAGAAATAATTGTTTTGCTCAGAATTTCCCCTTGGGGCAGATTAAGGTTTTGCTCAATTTACTCCCAAGAATTTTCCAGGTTTCTAAAATTAAATCCCTTTTCTAAACATAGTTACTAAAGTTTGCAAAGCTAGAAATAGTGGAATGGGGAAGAAATGGATTGGTGTATGAACAAGGCAGTAAGTCTAGTTTCACTGCTGACCATCAATGACACAGATTGTTAATTAGCCTTCTTTGATTTTCTTTTTTAAGGCCTTAAGCCCAGAGAGGGAACTAACCATGTTAAGTTGCCTCCTCTGTGCCCAGTAATATTGCTAGGTGGTGGATATCTTATATAGTCTTCTCAATTCTGTGAGGTGATAGTTGAGCAAACCAAAGGTCAGAAGGTAAAAATGACTGTCCCAAGTTCACACATTTATAACAAGAAGTGGCACTGGAATTCAAACTCAAGTCTGTTTGGAAGGTTCATGGTTATTTCCACTATGCACGCTGTCCTGGGAAACCAAGAAACTTGGTTTGTAGACATTTGGCTCAGTCACTGGGTCACTGTGGACCCTAGAGTAAGTCACTTAAGTATTTTCCAGTAGCCCTCAGTATTGGTGGGTGGTTGTTCGTTTTTTGTTTCATAGTGCCTATATAGCCCTGGCTGCCCTGAACTGGATGTGTAGACTAGGTTGGTCTTGAACTCACAGAAGTCTACCTCCCTAAGTGCTTGGTTTAAGTGGTGTGTCACCACTCCTGGCATATTGGTATGCTTTTAAAGTGTGCTAGTTTTTTGAGAGAAAGAAATATAAATATGTACTCTATTCAGTAGGTGCTTAATGATTTGTCTATGTTGGAAACATTTGTATTAAAGTACAGAATGTCTCAGTTGATCATACATCTACATAATGGAAGCTTGTAGAAAGGCAATGGTCCTTCCTCTGAAGAGGCCACCATTAAGGTGACATTCATGACCCAGAAATTGAACCACTTTTCATCTAACTGTTTTGGGACAGTGCCAACCCAGGGTAGATCATGCATGTACAACTCAGATATTCCAATCTGAAAGATTTGGTATACATTTTGATGCACATAATAGATACTCAGTAAATATTTGCCAAATGAATGTATACAGGGTTGGGGTATAATTTGCATATGATATAATTGACCAATGTTAGTGTATAGTTTGATGAGCTTTGACAGATGATATTGTGTGGTCACCACTACCTTTATTCTTTTAGAGCTGTTTGTTTTCTTTAAGGAATTGATAGCTGATTGATCCCACCAAAGGTTGGGTTTCTGTGCTTTAATACTGTGAGATTAGAGTGACTACTAGAGTGTCAGTATGCCAACTAGGTAGGAAATAGGGAAACCTTAAATATTTAGTGGTGAGGACAGGAGAGGCAGAGACATCTGATTTGGAGAATAATGATTTTCTGTGGGAAGAAGTAGATTTTTAGTTACTTCTAGGCTAAAGGATATATTTTTGGTAGATGAAACAAAAAAAAACCCTAAAGTTTTATTAAAAGTAAAACTCTTGTGTTTTCATTTTCCTTCGAAATGGTAGCTTGTGTACATAAATGCTTAAAATGTTACAGGTGACATAACATGTCCATAATACTTACGGGTGGGGATGCTATGCAGTGATTGAAAGTCTAACCTCTCTCCTATTACAGAATTTACCTGTAATGATGACCTCTGATTTATTTGAGCTAATAATCTACAAAGGGGAGAATACATTAGGTAGACATTGTGGCTTGCTAGAAAGACATGACTTTTTCCTTTACTGAACCTATCCCAAGTTGCTTTAGCTTGAGTCTCTATCTTAGGAAATGCTTAAAACCTCTGCTACCAAGCTTCTAGAAGCCTCATTTCTGCTCCTTCATTCTTCTTTTCTCATTACTCATTTTATTCTGCATGCTGACTATACACAATCCTCCATTCCTGTTTGCGAATTTTTCTGAGAACTGGAAACTCTTTGTTAGTGTACACTGTTGGCCTTTCCTCCATATACCATTAGGAAATAATAATTCAATTAAAATACCTAATATCAACGTTTTGGGTGACTCTAGGGAGAAAATAACTATGAGGTAGTCATTATCCTCATTTTATACATTAGGGACTGAGCTCAGAGCAGTCACTGCCAGGGACATACCTTTTTTTTTTTTTTTTTGAGCTCAGGCAGGTTGATACTCCGGTTTGGAATCTTTCATTATAGTGTGGTGTATTGTCTGGGGTGTCTCAGGGAGAATTTGAAGATGCCGTATTAAAATTTGTGCCAAAATCTAACAAGTACACTAACCTTCCTAGCCAATGTTTTCATCTTTCTCTAAATTCTTGGATATACCTCCTTAATTCTGAATAATTTGCAGCTCACCTTTTAGTGCATAGTTCCTTTCCCATACACAGCACTTGTAAATACAGTGCTTTATATTAGATAGCTGTTACAGCTACTCCTCCCTTTTATATATACCACAAGTTTCCATTATCTTAGTTTGTTATTCAAGAGCCTCATATTTGCTTGTGCCTTTCTGTTCCTGTTTTATCTGGACAGTCTTAATTTGTTGGTTTTTGAGACAGGGTCTCATATAGCCCAGGCTGGACTCAGACTTGCTATGTAGCCAAAGCTAGCCTTGAACTCCTGGTCCTCCTGCCTTTAGCTCCTGAGTGTAGCATGCGCCAACGTTGATTTAATGAATTAATGGAGTCCGTGTGTGCGTGCGTGCGTGTTACAGGGGGTTGAACCCAGGGCCTTGTATATGCCAGGAAAGTGGTCTGCCACTGAGATGATGTTTTTTTTTTTTTTTTTTTTTTTTTTTTTTTTTTTGAGTCAAGGTCTTGCTTCACATCCTAAACTAGCCTTGAACTTGCTGAGTATCCCAGGCTGGCCTTGAACTTATGATCCTCTTATCTTAGCTGCCTGAGTACTTGAATTATAAAATTATAGACATGTACCACCATGCTCAGCTTAAGTCATATTTTGAAATACGTTACTGAAAACTTGCATAAAAATCTAAAAAATTTTGATTGATTTATTTTTATTTTATGTGTGTGAGTGTTTTGGCTGCATGTATATAAGTGTACCCATGTCATGCAATGCCTGTGGAGGTCAGAAGAGGGCATTGCATCCCCTGGAACTAGTGTTACAGATGGTTGTTAGCTGCTGTGTGGGTGCTGAGATTTGAACCCAGGTCTCCTGTAAGAACAGCCAGTGCTCTTAATCACTGAATCATCTCTCTAGCCCTGCATAAAACTTCTAAAAGCTATCATACCTTTATGTTTTGTTTTGTTTGTTTTGTGGTACTAGGGATTGAACATGATATCACACATGATAGGCAAGTGCTTTGCCACTGAGCTATATACCCAGATTTTTTTTTTTACTTTTTATTTTGAGACAGGATTTCACTAAGTTGCCTGGCCTTAAAACTCATTCTGTTGACGAGACCTTCCGTCCGTCCTTCCTTCCTTCAATTTATTTATCTCTTTGTGTGTTTGAGACAGAGAAAAGAGAAGTGTGATAATGTTTTTCTGTGCAAAGACCAAAAGAAGGTGTTAAATCCCTTGGAGCTGGAGTTACAGGCATTTGTGGGACACCTGACTTGTTAAGTGGGTGCTGGGATCCAAACTGTGGTCCTCAGGATTGCCCAGCAAATGTTCTTAACCATTGAGCCATCACCCCAGTCTCTGACCTTGAACTTTGATGCTTATGCTTCAGCCGCAGGAGTAGCTGAGATGATAGGTCTGTGCCACCAGGTCTAGTTGCCATAACTTTTTATCAGTATACACATACATACATCACACATATATACACACAGAACACACACACACACAGACAGATGTAGAAATGGTGAGAGAGAAGACAGGCACATACCATAAGAATGCATTCTGAGATGGCTTGGTGGGTAAAGGCTCTTGCTTCCCACCCTGATGATCTGAGTTTGATCCCTGGGATTCACATAGTAGAAACAGAGAACTGACTTTTGCAAGTTGTCCTCTGACCTTCACACATGTACCCTGAGAGTGTCAGGGTACACCATGAGCATGTACTGTGGGTATGCCCTACTCCCCCATACACACACACACACACACACACACACACACACACACACATGAGTAAATAGTTTAAAAAGCATGCAATTTGATGATGTTTTCCTATGGCAACATACCTATGTAACCAACATCTAGGTTAAGAAAGAGCTGTACAAGTATTTAGAAGCCCCCATTGAGTCCCTGCCCCTCCTCTACCACCCAGGATGATCACTGTCCTGACATCTACAGCATAGATTAGTTTTACCTTTTTATAAAAATGGAACCAAATGGTACATATCCTTTTATTTAAGACAATGAGAGCTTGCAAGATTTTAAGTGACTTTTCCAAATTTGGACTATATTTGGAATATAGTACAAATTCAGACTCTGTAGCCTATAATGCATAGTATAGTCTGGCTCTGTATTTCTCTCCAACTTCATCTTATTCCAGTCTCACTGCCCATTGTGCTTAGCTACATTAGCTTCATATTTATTTTGAAGCCAACAAGCTGTTTTCTACCTCAGGGCCTTTGCTTATATGACCGTCTCCTCCTTGAATGCTCCTTCATTCTCTTTGCAGACCTAGGCTTATATATGGTGTAAGAGACCCTTCTCATCACCCTGCTAATCCTTCCCATTATTCCGTGTTACTGGCTTCTGTCACCTTTCTTCATAGCACCTATTATGACTTATAATGATAAATCTGCTTGCATGATTATTATGCCTTTCCCATTACATCCCATAGGAGTAGAAAACTCACTTGTTTTGTCCTATAGTGTATACCTAGTACCTAACACAGTATGGCATGTAGTGGGTATTTAATAAATATTTAATGATTATATTCCCAAGTTAGTACCTTTGTTGTCATTACATTTCTTCGTGTTTTTCTTCTCTTCTGATGTTGTTTTACTATTTAAATCTTTTCCATCCTATGAGTATCAGCTCAGTTTCCCCTCATTGTCATCTAACCTGACTTTGTGCTAGTAAATTTATCTTCTTGGGTCAGTGAGATGTCTCAACAGGTAAAGGCACCTGCCACCAAGCCTAACAACCCGAATTCAGTCCCTGGGACCCACATGATGAAAAAAGAGAACTGACTCTTGTGTCCTCTGACATCTGCACATACACTATGACATACACACCCACCCATACCCACACCCACATGAGAGAAAGAGAGAATAAAAGGTAATAAAAATAAAATACTTGTCAGGCGTGGTGGCGCACGTCTTTAATCCCAGCACATGGGAGGCAGAAGCAGGCGGATCTCTGTGAGTTCAAGGACAGCCTGGTTTACATAGTGAATTCCAGGACAGTTGGGGCTACAGGGAGACCCTGTCTCCAAAAGACAAAAATAAATAAATAAATAAATAAATACACTTATCTTCTAAATGCTGTTTGTTTATTGTTGATGTTCCCTTTGTTCTTGGTAAATCATACTAGCTTGTCTTAATTGTCCTAATCTTATCTTGTTGGATCAAAGCTTCTTTACCAAATCTTAAACTGTTTTAAAATCACATTTTAGTGTCTATGTGTCTGTTTCTGTGGAGGTCAGAGAACAACTTGTCGAGTTGGTTCTCTCCTTCTGCTGTGTGGGTCCTGGGGATCAAATTCAGATTTTTAGGCTTGACAGCACATGTCTTTACCCACTGAACCACCTTGTCATGCCACTCAAAAAAGTTTTTTTTTAAAGAATCATTTATTGTGTGTATGATGTGTGTATATGGAGGTATGCATGCCATGGCACATGTGTGGTAGTTAGAGGACAAATTTGTGGAGTTGATTCTGTCTTTCTACCTTTATGTAGGTTCTTGTGATCTAATTCAGGTCAGCAGGCTGTAGATAGGTGCCTTTACCTGCTGAGCCATCTTCCTGGCCTTCTCAAAAATCTCTAGCTTATAATGCTAATACTTGTCATATTCTTAGTTAACTTGACTAACATATCATTTTAAAATAATTTTTCTTAATGTGTATGAGTGTATTGCCTGCATGTGTGTAAGTATACTCATGTTGTGCAGTGCCTGCAGAATCAGAAGAGGGTGTTGGATTCCCCTGGAACTGGAGTTAATGGATGGTTGTTAGGTGCCATGTGGGTGCTGGGAATCTGAACCCAGGTCCTCTCCAAGAGCAGCTGTTGCTCTTAACTACTGAGCCATCTCTCCAGCCCCTATTTATTTTATTTCTTTTAAAAAATTTATATATTTGTGTTTGTGTGAATGTATATATGCTATGTATGTGAGTGGCAGCAGAGACCAGAAGAGGGCGTTGGATTTCCTGGAGCTGGAGTTACAGGCAGTTGTGAATTGCCATTGTGGACATTGGGAACCAAACTGGAGAGCAGGGAGTGCTCTTAACTGCTGAGCCGTCTTGCTAGCCCACATACTAGCTTATATCTTAATTTCCTATTTGATTAGAAAGTTATGGGCAGAAGCTAAGTTTGTATTATTTACTATTCCTCTGTTCATTTCATTGAGTGCCAGGGGTTCGAACCAGTGACCCCTGGGGAATGATGATTGGGGATAAGCACGTCATTCGCCAGCCCACGCCTCCCCCAATACCCGGGGACACTCAGACGCAACGGGGAGTCTAGTCAGGCAGGGACTCACTTATTGCAGGTGTTACAAAGCTTATAAAGGCACCTGGAAATCCCCCCCCCCCCAGGGTGTATCTTAAGGATGGTCACGCGCTGATCATGCACTCCTCAGCAGTGCGCAAGTATTCTTCAGACTTTCAGAGCAAGCCAGGCTGCGCCCCCAGTAACTTCCTTTTGGGCCTATGCGAGGTGGGGCCTTTAGGTCCCCACAACTGAGCTCCACACATAGTAGGTCCTCAGTCGAGGTTGTGTTTGTATGCCTGATGTGCAGGACATTGGGTATCTTCCTCTATATATCCTTTCCACCTTATGTTTTGAGACCGGTCTCACTGAACATGGTGCTCATTGATTGGCTAGGCTGGTTGGACAGCAAGCTCTAGGGATCTGCTTGTTTCTTCTTCCCCTCTCAGACTGGGGTTACATGTCCAGCTTTTATGTGGGTAATGGGGACCTGAACTCAGGTTTTCATGCTTGCATAGCAACCACTTAACCAACAATGATATCTCCCCGGCTCCAGCTTAGCCCTCCCCTACTGAAGCACTTGGTGCACGCCTATCCTTTGGATTAAAGAAAACATGATGGAGACTACCATTAGAAAAAGGAACTCGCTAGGCACGGTGGCACACGCCTTTAATCCCAGTACTTGGGAGGCAGAGACAGGTGGATCTCTGTGAGTTTGAGGCCAGCCTAGTCTCCATAGTGAATCCAGGACAGATGGGGCTACAGGGAGATCCTGTCTCAAAAAGACCAAAAAAAAAGGAACTCATCTTAAGAAGCCTAAGATTAAAATTGCTACCTACCTATACATACATAAGCAATATCATGCTCAAACTCTACTGAAGGTAAACGTGGCGATAGATGTAGTAAAACATGGGATCCCAGCATTTAGAAGGCAGATGCAGAATTGCAAAGTGGGGACCAGCCTGAACTATATGGTGAAGCTATATCTCAAAAAACCAAAGTAGGGCAGGGAGATGGCTCGGTAGGTAAAACATTTGCCTTATAAGCATGAGGACCTGAGTTCAGATGCTCAAACCATATAAAGCCTGGCACCATAACACGTACATGTGTAATTCTAGTGCTACTGCAAGATAGAAAACAGAGGTAGGAGAATCCCTGGAATCGTGTATGGTCAGCTAGTCTGGAATGTACACCAACAAAGGAGATCTTGTCTCAAACAAGGTGAAAGATGAGGTCTAACCTCTGATGTTGCCCTCTGATGTCCATATGCGTGCTGTGGCATGTACTTGCTCACTCTTCCCTGCCCCAAGAATACAAATGGGGGGAGGAGGGAGGGATGAAGGGAGGGAAGGGAGAGATACTAACAACAACAAGAACAAAAAGTAGGGGCTGGGGAGATGGCTTATTTGGTAAAGTACCTGCTGTGCAGGCATGAGGACCTGAGTTTGGATCCCCCATTACCCATGTAGGAGTCCTGAGTCTTTAACCCCAGCATAGGGAGGTAGACACAGCCAACCAACTTAGCCAAATGTGAGCTCCAAATTCAGTGAGAGTCCTTGTCTCAAAAATGAGGTGAAGAGTAATTGAGGAAAGACACTTAATGCTGGCCTCTGGCTTCCACATGCATGTGTATCACTTGTATGCATACCCACATGTACATGTGTGTATATCCACATGAACATATACATAACCCCAGGAACAAAACCCCCAAAAAAAAAAAAAAGAAAAAGAGAAAGGAAGTCTTCAATCAGATCTATTTAAAGCTACTAACTTTATTGTTATAAATGTTCTTGGTAATTACTCTTCCCTTTTTAAATGTGTAGTAGTAGTAGTAATAGTAGTAGTATATGTACTTTGAGTCAATTTGAATGTGTATTAGTACACAACTCTTAATTGAGTGGTAAATATAAATCTTTTTTAAAAAATATATTTTCATTTTTTGTGTATGAGTGTAATACATGAATGTGTATAAGTATACCTGTGCCATGCAGTGCATGGAGGTCAGAAGAGGCCATTGGATTCTCCTGAAACTGGAGTTACAGATGATTGTTAGCCACCATGTGGGTGCTGGGAATTGAACCTGGGTCCTCTATAAGAGCAGCCAGTGCTCTTAACCACTGAGCCATCTCTCCAAACCATAATAGGAAGTTTCTGAGAGATGCTGGTAATTTTGTTAACTTTCCTAAAATTATGGGTGTCCTTTATAACTATAGAAACATTTTATGAAATCAGGCCATTTGCTTTTTAACATTTTTACTCCAACTAAGTCAAAGTTAGAAAATAGATACAACATATTCACACTTACAGACATCTCAAGCCAAACAGTAAACCATAATAAATTGACTTTTAAATTTTAATGTAAAGAGACAAATGAAAATACCTGGGGAATCCATTATGAAAAGTTTTCAGAATTGATTACAAAGTTAGTTCATATTCATTCCGTTCTTCTACTTCTTGCACATTCACAATGGAATTGTTCATAACCTTAGAATACCCAAATTTCTAAATCCTCAAATTTTGTTCAAATATACCTTGTAACATATCTTGTAGCCTAATTCTTTACCCATTGGTTGTTCATTATTGGCATATTATTTAACTTTTGATTAAATAATACTTTACTTTAGAAAGCTATGAAGTTATGAAGTTTCAGCTCTATAACCTCAGAAAAATAGAATTTTTCCCATCCTTAAAGTGGTGAATGTAGTTGTGACCATAAATAGTTTAGCATACACAAGCACTTAGTTCATAATGTTGGCACATTAGTAAAATTACTTCAGTTTCACTTTTGCAGTTTGTCTATCAAAAAAATAGAAAAAAATTCCTTTTTTTTTTTTTTTTTTTTTTGAGACAGGGTCTCCCTATAGCCCTAGTTGTCCTGGAACTCACAAAGATCCGCCTGCCTCTGCCTTCCAAGTGCTGGGATTAAAAGCGTGTGCCACCACACCCGGCCAAAAATTCCTTTTCTAATTACTTTCAGAACTTAGTACAACTTAGTCTAAAGTCAAATAATATTCTTCATGCATTGGCAGACTGAAAGGAACTCAAGAATTCTTAAAAGTTGAATTTTAACTTTAGTAGCTTCTGATTATGCTAAGCAATTTTCTCAATGACTAGTTTGGTTTTTTGATTTATTTACTTATATATTTCAATTATGTGTATATCTCTGGGTGGGTATGTGCAGGTGCTTGCAGAAATCAGAGGGGTCTGATACTCCAGGAGCTACAGTTACAGGTGGCTGTGAGCCACCTGACATGGTTACTGGAAATTGAACTTGATCTTCTGAAAGAGCAAATATGCTCTTAAGCACTTGAGCCATCTCTCCAGCCCCCAGTTTATTTTTATTCTATGTGTATGAGTGTTTTGCCTGCATGTTAGTATATTTGTGTGTACAGTACCCATGGAAGCCAGAAGAGGGCATGGGATCCCCTGGAACTGGAGTTACGGACCAGTGTTAGCTGCCATGAGGGTGCTGGGAACCAAACCCTGTCTTCTACAAGAACAACCAATGCTCTTAACTGATTATGATCTATCTCTCTAGCCCTGACTAGTTTGATTTTAAACAGTAAATTTTTTTTTCTAAATTTTATTATTTTTATTTTATGTGCATTTGTGTATTGCCTGCATGTAAGTGCACCTGTGTCATGCAGTGCCCGTGGAGGTCAGAAGAGGGCGTCAGATCCCCTGGAACTGGAGTTCTGGACAGTTGTTAGCTGCCATGTGGGTGCTGGGATTCAAACCCGGGTCTTCTGCAAGAACATTTAGTGTTCTTAACTGCTGAGCCATCTCTCCAACCCCAGTAAAAAATTTTTAATGGTTTATCTTTAGTCAAAGTATCAGCTGTATGGATGTAAGTTGTGTTAGGAAGAAATGATTTCTGGGTGCTTTAGCCAGCCCATCTTCATCACCTACAGAACGATTCTGCAACTAGAAGTGTAAGATAATAGGGGTGTTTTGAACCAGTATACTGCTTAAAATTTAAAATAAATATTAAGTCTTGTTATAGTTTTGGGATAGTGATATTAGTATTAGTTACTGACTTTTGCTAATTTTAGGTACAGATCTAAAAGTCAGTCTTTCTCTCTCTTTCTCTCTTTCTCTCTCTCTCTCTCTTTCCATCCCTCCCTCCCTCCCTCCCTTCCTTCCTTCCTTCCTTCCTTCTTTTCTTTCTTCTTTCCATATTTTTGAAACAGGTAGCCCCAGCTGGCCTGGAACTCACTATGTAGACCAGACTAGCCTCAAACTCACAGAGATCTGCCTGCTTCTGCCTAGAAGTGTTTCTTACAGCATTAGTTAAAGTAGCTATGTGCCATTTATGTGTTCATATACTTATTTATTCAACAAGTTCTTAGTGAATGCCCCTCATGTTTCAGGCTTATAATCTGATTTAATTCTCATGAAGCCCTGTTTCACAGTTGAGGAAGTGGGACACAGAAACGATGTGTTTATAACAATAGTGTTATGAAGCTGTTGAGAATCATAATTGGCATGTCGTTATTATTATTTGCAGTGGTAGGAATTAAATTGCATGTGCTTAGCAAATACTCTACCATTGAGTTATATTCTCAGCCCCAGGATTTTAAACTAGTTTTTGGAATCTTGGCATGAAGTACCTTTTCTGCTAGATTTTTGTTTTTTGTGAGGGAGACATTAAATTTTAAGGCTCTTCTAAGTAGTGTGTAGTCAATATGATTAGATAACCAGGATGTGATTTAGCTAAGTTGGGATTTCATTTTTTTTTTGGTCTTTTTTGTCTTTTTGAGACAGGGTCTCCCTGTAGCCCCAGATGTCCTGGAACTCACTATGTAGACCAGGTTGGCCTCGAACTCACAGAGATCCTCCTGCCTCTGCCTCCCGAGTGCTGGAATTAAAGGTGTGCGCCACCATGTCTGGCCTTTTTTTTTTTAAACTCCTTACTTATCTCTTAAAAAACGTGGTGATGCACATCTTTAATCCCAGCACTCGAGAGGCAGAGGTAGGCGGATCTCTGTGAGTTCGAGGCCAGCCTGGTCTACATAGTGAGTTCCAGGACAGCTGGAACTACAGGGAGACCCTGTCTCAAAAAGACCAAAAAAACAAAAACCCCCAAAACAAAAACGGGCTGGAGAGATGGCTCAGTGGTTAAGAGCACCAACTGCTCTTGTAGAGGACCTGGGTTCGATTTCCAGCACCCACATGGCAGCTTCGAGCCATCCTTAACTCCAGTTCCAGGGGAATCCGAAGCCTTCTTCTGACCTCCACGGCATTGCATGACACGGGTGCACTCACATACATGCAGGCAATACACCCAAACACATAAAATAAAAATAATTAATTATTAAAAAAACAAAACAAAAACAAACCTGCCTGGTGTGGTGGGGCATGCCTTTAATCCCAGCACTCGGGAGGCAGAGGTAGGGGGATCTCTGTGAGTTTGAGGCCAGCCGAGTCTACATAGTGAGTTCTAGGCCAACTGGGGCTACAGGGAGACCCTGACTCAAAAAGACAAGAAGACAGAACAAAACAACAACAAGAAAACCCAACCACAAACAATTGTAAAGCAAACAAACAACTTTGAAAGTCCTTTTGGAGAATCCCAGCTTCCCAAGCCAATATGAGTCAAATGTAAATTGGAAGCCAATATGAGTCAAATGTAAATTGTTAAGAGTAGATTTAAAGAAACACTGTACCTTCAGAAGGCCCCATGGAGCAAGTGTTAGAGAAGTACATTAGTTGATACTAGAGAATTTCACTTGTTTTCTGTGACTTTCAGTATCATTTTGCTGCTTTTTATACAGATTGGGTAGAATATTTCATATTTCCAGTTTTGATACTGTGTAATTTTATGATCAGATATCTCTCTAGGAGATATTTGGAAACTATTATGATGGCTTTTCAAGTGCAAACATCAGAACTTTCTAAAATGGGAAGTTTTATATTTATTTGATGAAACTCCAAACTGAATGTATAGTAATCCCCTCTTACCTGGTTTCAGTTACCTGTAGTCAGTCTTTGGTCTGAGAATAATATTTGTCTTGAAGTTATGATAATAGCTCAGTGGCAGAATGTGTTCTTGGTATGTTGCAAGGACAAGGCCCTAGTTTTCATCTCTAGTAAGACCCCCATTACCCATTTTAAAATTTATTTGAACTTAATTTTTGAGACAGTGTCTCATGTAGCCAAGACTGGCTTGGAATTCACTATATAGCCAAAGCTGGCCTAGAACTCCTGATCTTCAACTGCCTCAACTTCCTCAGCGCTGGAATTACAGGCATGTGCCACCATGTCTGACATTTTGAAGTTGTGTTTTATTTCTCTCCTATTGTTTTTTCCTTGACTGCTTAAAGAGGACCTACATTCATATTAGTTTTCTTTTCTTTTTTTTTTTTTTTTGAGACAGGGTCTCCTTGTAGTCCCAGCTGTCCTAGAACTCACTGTGTAGACAAGGCTAGCCTTGAACTCACAGAGATTCGCCTGCCTCTGCCTCCCAAGTGCTGGGACTACAGACGTGTGCCACCACACCCAGCTCATACTAGTTTTATTGCAGTATTTTATTATAGATGCTCCATTTTGTGTTAATCTCATGTGCCTAATTTATAAGTTAAATTGTGTCATAGGTATATATTTATAGGACAGACATAGCACAGCTAGGTTAATCGCCTCAGTTTTCAGGTGTCCTCTCCTGGTCTTGGGCTGCATCTCTGTGGATAAGGTAGGGCTACTGTACTTCATTAGAATTTATTTTCAAAGCATATTGTACACTCCTAAACCTGATAAATCTTTATTTTCTCAAGGGGTTTATATTAACCTTTGACAGGCAAGTCTGGTGAATGAAGTGAGTGATTAACACTTTTGGTCGCATGTGAGATGACATGTAATTCTAAGAGGTGGAGACTGGGATTTCTTTGTATGTGAGATTTGCCTTTGAGAATCTTACAAATGGAGTTTTAAAGGTTTGGAGCCTTGCTTGCATGATTAGAAGAGAATCATGCTTCCTAAAATGATTCTGTTGAATAACATCCTTGTTTTGGGTCTCTAAATAATAAAATTATTGCTTAAATATAAATTGTTAGACTTGTATTATGATTGAGCTGGAATTCTCTTAATGAATCGTTAGCTTGTATTAATATTAGTGTGATTTTACTTATAACTTTTATAAACATTAAAGTCTTAGGTTTGACTTGTGGTGGTGGTACATTCCTGTAATCCCAACAGAAGTCTGAGGCAGGAGGATTTTGAGTTGAAGGCCAGACTTGGCTACTTAGGGAGACCCTGTCTTAAATAAAAATTAAGAATAAACATTTTATAGCTTGCTGACAGCCAGATTTGGATAGTAACAGATTTAAAATTGGTTATAAACATAAGGGTGAAATCCATTTCCTGATATACTTACCAATGATTGTTTGTATAAGTTTTCTGTAGAAGCTGAAAAGTTCAAGTAGGAAAATGTAGCATACCTTAGCATGACAACATTTTCTATTTATGAAGCCTTTGGGATAGAGAACGCCTCCATTTTATAGATATGAAAATTGAATCTTAAGATGTGATACCACTTTGTTTCAGGGGCAGTGTCAAGCAAGGATCCTACACTTACTCTTGAACATTTACATTGTTCAAGTTAGAATACATGATGATTGTTTGAACTGTGTACAGAAAAGATCAGTATTTCCTAATAAATATCATTAACACTTTCTCATATTCCCTAGGACAAGAAGAATACTATACTTAGATTTTGATAGACTTAGATATTCATTAAATATGTTTAAGTGGGAGACATAAAGTAGAAGCTGGTTAAGTGTAGAAAATACTTAATGGGATGATAGACTGAAACACATTACTCTTGGTAGTTACTGTTTGTAACTGTAATGGTCTCCTGGCAGGTTTAAATAAGGAATGCTACTTTTTAAAAAGATACTGGCAATTGAATTCAGGGCATTGCACATAGTAGGGAGCCTTCTATCACTCTGTGTGTGTGTGTGTGTGTGTGTGTGTGTGTGTGTGTGTGTGTGTGTGTTCGTTCCTGTATAAGTACAGGTATTGTCTGTGGAGGTCTTAGGACAACCTTTTGTTGGTCCATGACTTCCACCTTGAGACAGGCTAGCTGGTCTACAAGCTTCTGGCTAGTCCCTCCTCTCTACCTGGCATTTCCCCATTTGGGTGCACTAGGATTAGAGAAGCATGTGCTACTGCATTGGGCTTTATGTGCGTTCTGGGATCCAACTCAGGCATGGCAAGTCACCTACTCTCCCTCTCTCCTTTCTTCCTTTCTTTTCTTTGTCTTCTGTATCCCAGGACAGCCTCCAATTCTAGGTACCTGAGAATACCTTGAATTCCTGATCCTTCTACCTCCACTCCTCCAGTGCTGGGGTTACAGGTGTGCACCACCATACCTGGTTTTATGTGGTGTTGGGAGTGAAGCCTAGGACTTCCTGCTAGGCAACACTCTGCTGCTGGCAGACCCATATCCCAGCCACTTAAGACTTAAAAAAAAAAAAAAAATAGAGATAGGGTCTTATTAAGTTGCCCAGACTGCCCTTGAACTTGTGATCATCTTTCCGCTGTGTTTACAGGTTGGCACCCCGAGACCCAGCAGAAATAGTTTTTGTGCTTTGTGCTGCAGCAATACTGGAGAGTAACATGAGATATTTTTATTATTTTTATGTGTATGCATGTATTGCCTGCATGTATGTAAGTGCACTCATGTTGTACAATGCCCACAGAGGTCAGAAGAGGGCATCGGATCTCCTGGAACTAGACCCCCATGTAGGTGCTGGGAACAGAACCTGGGTCCTCTGCAAGAGCAGCCAGTGCTCTTAACTACTGAGCCATCTCTCCAGCCCCGAGATATTCTTAATAGTTTGATAAAATTAGACACTTTCAAAGTGTGTTTTGTAGGAACTTGACTGATGATTAGGAAAACACGTTTGAGATTATATTCTAAGGCAATTCGAAAGTGACTATAAAATATATTGTTCTTGGAAATCAGCTCAGTAGTAGAATGCTTGCTTAGCATGCAAGGATGTTGGTCTGTTGTTGGTCAGACATGGTCAGGGTGAAACTCAGTGGTAGAGCACATGCCTAGCATACCTGAGGCCCGGAGGTCAATTCCCAATGCCCCTTGCAGCCCAAAAAATGTTCTAAAGAAAGGTGATAGAAAAATAAATAGAATAGTGAGGCAGTTAAAGGCCCAGGGAGAAAAGTTGAGATGCTAAGGAATGGAGGGATAGAATTTCAAGTTATAAATAGAGCATAATGGAGTACAATTAGTGATGTTGGGCAGTAACAGGAATAATCCATAAAAGTGCAGAGTATGTTCAGGGGGGAGAGGGGACAAGAAACACTGACTTCAGTTACAATTTTGGTCAGTTTCAAATCAGATTTAAAAGCCAAGAATTTCATCATTTCTGTTTGGTTTATAGTACTTGTTTTGTATTCAACCCAGTGCTAAAATGTGGGGCAAGCAAAAGGATAAAAGAAGTGCCACGTGTGGCCCTTATTGTAGGGCATTTAAAATTCTACCTGGGGAGACAGCACTTAGTTTTGGAAACAGTTCCATAGCTATATTGAACTGAATATAAAAGCCAAAATGAGGGGTGTAGACTAGTGGTTCAGAAACCAGCCTCATTTCAAGAGCTTTCTATTTTTTAAAATAAGGACATGAAAATGAGAAACGTGAACTCTAATATTACCATTTTATAAAAGATGAGACATTTAAAAGCATATAAGATGCCAGGCGTGGTGGTGCACGCTTTTAATCCAGCACTGGGGAAGCAGAGGCAGGGAGAACACTGTGCGTTCGAGGCCAGCCTGGTCTACATAATAAGTTCCAGGTCAGCTGGGGCTGCAGGGAGACCCTGTCTCAAAAAAAACAAAACAAAACAGATAAGACAAAGAATATCATAATACCATCTTAGAGCAAAACAGTTTTGAATACTGGGTAATATAGCCTTCTGAAAATGTATACTAATATTCTTTGGTAAAAATGCATTGACGAGAGGGGCTACTGTCAAGCCTGTTATACTATTAATTCATCTCAAAATGAGTTTGTAGTTTACTGTTTAGTCTGGCCTGAAGTTTGAGGACTTCATGGAGGCAGTTAGATTAAATTTTACAATGATGAATTGTTAGGATCTGGATGTGAAAAAAAGAGGATGATTTTCCAGACTAGGGCAAAGCCAAACCAAAGATACTGAGACAGGAATAAACTTATATGATTGATGGACTTGAGATGGACTAGGAGGAGGTTAAGACTACTGAAGTAGTGTCTGTGAACAGTATCAGCAGTCACACTGAGTTTAGATTTGCTAATTCTTGGGAACCATTGAAGGTTTATAAATTAGGCAGTGAGTTGACGTATTTCAGAACTATAGCTGATTAATTAGGAGTTGAGTTAGGCGACCAGTTAAGGATTTTTTAACTTTATAGTCTTCCCTCCCTCCCTCCCTCCCTCCCTCCCTCCTGTGACACAGTCTCATTCTGTAGCCCTGCCTGGCCTGGTACTTGCAATATAGCACAGACTGGTCTCAAACGTGCAACAGTCCTCTTGCCTTAGCCCCCTAAATGCTGGGATTGCAAGCATGTGCCACCATGCCCAGCTCCAGTTAAAGATTTTTCTTTTAAAGAAATTTAGATGTGAATACTACTAAGGCATGAACCTAGAGATTGAGTGAAAACAAAAAGACTGTATATTGGGATGGAGGGCTCAGTGAGTAAGAGTGCTTGTTTTTCAAGTTTGAGGACCTGTGTTTTGTTTTTTTTTAAAATGGGAATTGGAGAGATGGCTCAGTGGTTAAGAGCATTGACTGCTTTTTGCAGAACACCCGGGTTTGGTTTCCAGCACCCACATGGTGGCTAACAACCATTTGTAACTCCAGTTCCAGGGGACCCGACTCCCTCTTCTGTCCTTTGTTAGCACTGCATCACATATGCACTTACGTATATGTAGGCATAACACTCATACACGTTAAATAAAAATAATAAAGAATTTTTTTTTTTTTTTTTTATAAAGAGCCAAGTGTGGCTATGGGCAACTATAACCCCAGAGCAGAGGGTGGAGGCAGGAAGATTGCTGAGGCCTTACTAGCCAGCCAGTCTAGCAGAAAAACAGTAAGCTTCAGGTTCAATAAATAGATCTGTCTCAAGAGAATAAGGTGGAACATGATAGAGTTCTTCTGGCCTCTGTGTGCCGATAGAACACACACAGATATATATTAGAGACTTTTTTAAAAAAATTATTTTTATTTCGTGTTTTGCATGCATGTCTGTATATGTACCACAAGCATGCCCAGTATCTGAGGAGACCAGAACAGGGCATCAAATCACCTGGAGCTGGAGTTATAGACAGTTATGAGCCACCATGTGGGTGCTGAGAACCAAACCCAGCTGGAAGACCAGCCAGTGCTCTTAACTTCTGAGCCAGCTCTCCAGCCCTAGAGAGGTTTCGATGAGGAAAGAGAGCTAAATGGCAAAGAAGAGAAAAGTAAAGATAACTCTAGGTTGGTAAAATTGAGAATTATTTGTGATTATTAGTTAACTGGTTGAGAAAGTGGAGAGATAAGATACAACCTTTATTACCTCAAATTCTTTTTGGAGGGGAACAGGGATACAGAGGTAGGCCTGGCTGACCTGGAACTCACAGAGATCCATTTGCCTCTGACTCCTGAGTGCTGGGATTAAAGGTATATGCCACCTAGTAGGTTTTATTTTATTTTTAATTACGTATATGCGTGTGCATGCATGTGTGTGTGTGTGTGTGTATGCCACGTGTGTGCAGGAACACAGGAAGGCAGAAAAGATCCCCTGGAGCTGGAGTTACAGTCATTAGTGGGGTGACGAGTCTGGGTGCTAGGAACCAAACTCAGGATCTCTGAAAAAGCAGTACTCGCTCTTAACCACTGAGCTGTTTTTCCAGGCCTTATTTTTTAATTGTATGTATGTATGTGTGTATGTATGTATGTATGTATGTATGTGCACATGAGTGCAGGTGCTCTTGAGGCCAGCAGATGGTATCAGATGCCCTGGAGCTGGAGTTACAGGTGGTTGTGAAACTCCTGACATCTGGACCTGAACTTGGGTCCTTTGCAAGAACAGTATGTGCTCTTAACCCATTGAGCTATCTCTTTAGCCCCTCTTTTGTTTTTTATTTTTAAATATTTGTGTGTGTGTGTGTTCTGTGTGTCTTTGTGTATTCTTATGTGTGTGGATGTGGGAGTGGAGGTCAGAGGATATCTGGTGGGAGTTGTTTCTCTCCTACCATGTGGATTCTGGGGATGGAACTCTGGTTATTCAAATGCTTTTACCTGCTGAGTCATCTTACTGGCTCATTTTTTAATTTTTTGAGATAGGATCTTGCTCTGTAGTTCAGACTAGCCTCAAATGTGTGGAAATCTTCCTGCCTCAGCTTCCTGAGTGCTAGGATTATATATATAGGCATGAGCTGTCATGCCCAGTTCATGTTTTTTATTTTGAGACACAGTCTTACTAAATTGACCAGGTTGTCATTGAAAACTCTTTGTAGCCCAGGCAGGCCTTGAACTTGCGATCTTTCATGTTTTTTATTTTGAGACACAGTCTTACTAAATTGACCAGGTTGTCATTGAAAACTCTTTGTAGCCCAGGCAGGCCTTGAACTTGCGATCTTTCTGGCTCAATCTCCCCAATTAGTTGGTGACATATGCCTATGGTTGCCAGGTCTGAATGGCTTTATTTTAGAAATACTTATTTTAAAAAATAGATTTCAAATCACTAAACATTGTATAAGTTAATTAAAAAAATTTTTTAATAGCCATTCACGGGGGTGCATACCTTTAATCCCAGTTCTCTGGAGGTAGAGGCAGATAGATCTTTGTGAGATTGAGGCCAGTGTGGTCTTCAGCCTGGCCAACTGGGACTGCAGGGAGACCCTGCCTCAAAAAAGCAAAACAAGAAAAAAAAAATTTTTATATGTATAAGTGTTTTGTCTACATGCATGTAAGTACACCATGTGCTTGCACTGCCCATGGAACTGGTGTTGTGGGCAGTTTTTAGCCAGCATGTGGGTGAGTGCTGTGAGCCAGACCTGGATTCTGCAAGAGCAGCCATCTCTTAACCGCTGAGCCATCTCTCTAGTGCCCATATGTATTTTATTTTTTTGGTTTAGTTTTATTTTCTACATATAAGTGTTTTGCTTCTATGTATGTAAGTTCACCATGTACACGCAGTTGGCCATGGAGGTCAGAAGACGGCATCAGAGCCCCTAGAACTAGGGTTTATGCTAGTTGTTATTCAGTAGTGGGAACTGAACCTGTGTCCTCTGGGAGAGCAGACTGCTGAGCCATTTTTCAAGCCCTATTATTTATTTTGAGACAGGATCACACTGTGTAGCTCTGGCTGACCTGAAATTGCTATGTAAACTAGGCTGGCTTCAAACATACGAAGATCTACTGGCTCTCACTCATAAGTGCTGGGATTAAAAGCTGTGTATTACTGTACCCAACTATATAAGTTATGGAAATTGTACTTTAATCAGTGCCATCATTTTTAGATTGCCAAATAGAGAGGAATTTGGGACATGCATCTTAAGAATTTTTTTTTTTTTTGTCTTTTTGAGACAAGAGTCTCCCTGTAGCCCCAGCTGTCCTGGAACTTACTATGTAGACCAGGCTGGCCTTGAACTCACAAAGATTGGCCTGCCTCTGCCTCCCAAGTGCTGGGATTAAAGGCATGCGCCACCACGCCCAGCAAGATTTTTTTTTTTTTAAAGTGGAATTTGTCCTATGTATATCAACAGCACTGTAGCAGTAAACTGAGTTCAGCTTGAAGGTTTAGCTTATGATATTTGTTAAAATAGTTTCCACTTTTGTCATTGCAGTATGTTATTATCTACCATTTCTTTAGCATCTACTGTTTAGTAGCTGCTTGGCATGTTTAATACTGGAATCTTAAAATAGGCATCATTTTTCCTCTACAGATGAAGAAAGTGAAGTTGGTAGAGGTTTAAGAAATGTTCCTGGGGGGCTGGAGAGATGGCTTTAGAGGTTAAAAGCACTGACTGCTGTAGCAGAGGACCTGGGTACGATTCCCAGCACCCACATGGCAACTAACAACTGTTCATGACTCCATTTCCAAGGTATCTGACCCCCTCTTCTGACCTCTGTAGGCATTGCACAACATGGGTGTACTTACATGTAGGCAATACACTCATACACATAAAATAAAAATAATAAAATTTTTTTAAAAAAAGAAATGTTCCTGGGGGCTGGAGAGATGGCTCAGTAGTTAAGAGCATGGACTGTTTTTGCAGAGGACCTGGGTTCGATTCCTAGCACCCACATGGTGGCTAACACCTATTGGTAACTCCAGTTCTAGGATATCAGACACCCTCTTCTGACATTTGTGGGCACTGCATGACATGGGTGCACTTAACGTACATGCAGGCATTGCAGTCATACACATGAAAAAAAATTCCTGGAGGAACTGTTAGAGTTAGAATCTTACTCTTCCCAAGTTCTTTTTTCTACTTTGTCTTGGATTAGACATAATGGGAATGGGAATAAAGAGTGGGTTTGTTGAGATAACTGATTGGACTGTAACTCAGGTTGGTGAAATGCTTACCAAATGTTAACTAGTTGTTACCGGTGTTTTTCTATCTTACGTGTCTATGAGTTTGGGCTTCACAAGTCCAAATATGATGATCTGTAACTCTAGTTCTAGTCATATGGCTTTCATAAATCTTTTGGATAATTTCTGTCATTTTGTAGAACTGAAGAAATCTTTATTAAAAACAAATGTCTAGTTCAACAAACACACATATAAACTGTTAACACAGTTCAACAAATTCTTACTCAAAATTTACCAAGCAAGAGTTAAGAATTTTTTTTATTTTATTTTATTTTTTTTTGACAAGGGTCTCCCTCATCCCCAGCTGTCCTGGAAGTCACTATGTGGACCAGGCTGGCCTGATCTCACAGAGATCTGCCTGCTTTCTGCCTTTCAAGGACTGGGATTAAAGGTGTGTGCTACCCCACCTGGCTGAAAATGGGTTTTTAAAGATCATTTCTCTTGGAAACTTTGGACTGGTTAGTGCTGAAGACTTAATGTCTGTGGTGCCCAGCACTTGCCTATATGTGTCTTTCTATTCAGCCTGTCCTTTGCAGTCACACAGTGCTTTAACCTGTCAGTCTTCATTTTTAGCATTGACCATTATTCTAAAGTTCTGTTGGCTCAGCACCACCCTTTTCCACTTCGTTCTTGATGCCCCTTTACCAGCTGTTTCTACTGGAGCTAGGAGGAGCCTGTGTGCAAGTATGAGCAAAGTCCTAGTTCTCGTTCTTCCCTTTCAGCATTTCCTGTCTTCTGACTCATACATGAAAGGAAGCCTTCTTCTGTAGTGAATACTATTCATCCCATTATTGCTAGCTAAGTCTGCTCCAGCTCTCTCAGTGGGGAGGAGGATAATCTGTTTCTAGTCTAAATTTACCTCCCTCTAAACTATCTCTTAAAAAATTCCAAGTATTCATTTTATTGTGTTTAAGGATTATCATTCCATTTGCCACATCTTTCCAACAAATTGACATTCTAGTATATATATTTTTTACTTTTGTATATAACTTCTGTATTTCTGACATAAAATTAAGCATGTGTTCTAAGAGAGTGTAAAAATAGGCTCTTGAATGTTAAAAAAAAGTAACACCTGACAGAACAACTCTTTAAAAGGAAAATGCCAACATTGCTAGAATAATAGTAACTGGAATAACATGCCAAATGAATGACAAGAATGTTTTAAAATAGTTGTTTTACTATAAATTGGAGATATTTGTGTGGAGATTTTAGGAAATTGTTTTCAATCAGCTTAAAACTCTCATAAAACTGATTTCCTTTACAGTTTTTTCTTTTTTTAAAGACAGTCTTTTTATTTCACCCTGACTAGCCTGGAACTCACATTATAGACCAGGCTGGCCTTGAACTCACAGAGATCTACCTGCCTTTGCCTTGTAAAGTACTAGTATTAAAGGCAGTACCACCACACCCCACCTCCTTTATAGTTTTTCTATCTAAATTTTTTTAAACATTATGTTGTCCATTGACGTCCCTATTCTTGCATTAATTGATTTATCACATTCATATATGTAAAAGAAAGCCAAATGTCTTCCAGACTGTAAGATAGAGGAATGATTTCAGATAGTGCTTAGGCCTTTTATTAACACAGTCACAGTCTAGAGAAGGATGGACCCTGAGTCCTAACCATAGTAAGACCTGTCCACAGATCTGTATCTGTCAGAAAATGGCAGCCACATCTTATAAATGGAAATGCTTATGCATGACAGCTGAATTCCCCTTTTTCAGGATTGGTACATGTTTGTAATCCTAGCTGTGGAGAGATGGAGACAGGAGGATCAAAAGTCCATGCTTATCTTCAGCTACATAGAGAGTTTTAGGCTAGCTTGGGCTACATGAGACCTCATCTCAGAAAAAAAAAATCCCTT
>NW_008351649.1:1050212-1166069 GCF_000622305.1 Nannospalax galili | reverse complement strand
CACACACACACACACACACACACACACACACACACACCCCACACACACACGACCAACTGATATGTGGGAGAAAATAACCTTATTCAGAATGAAAGAAATTCGGATTTAAAAGATTAACCATAATTTCTTAAGTTTCAGGTTGATGTAAATCAATGTATAAAAAGTTAGAAAAAAGGAAAGGAAATAGGCACACTAATATCCTATTCAGGGTGTAAATTATGGCAGTCCCACCTTATTTTATTATTATTATTTTTTTGGTCTTTTTTGAGACAGGGTCTCTCTATAGCCCCAGCTGTCCTGGAACTCGCTATGTAGATCAGGCTGGCCTCGAACTCACAGAGATCTGCCTGCCTCTGCCTCCTGAGTGCTGGGATGAAAGGCGTGTGCCACCATGCCCAGCTCCCACTTTTTTGTTTTAAACATTTATTTATTTATTTATTTATTTATTTATTTATTTATTTATTTACTTATTTATTTATTTATGTGTGTGTGTAGGTCAGCGGACCACTTTTGGGAGTTTGTTCTCTTATTCCATGTGGGTTCTGGGGATCAAATTCAGGTCATCAACGTTTGGCAGGTCCCTTTACCCCCTAAGCCATCTCACCCACCCCCAGTCTAACATTTCTCCTGTCTTGTTTCTGTCTGTACCGCTTTACTGTAGATGCACTTTCAGAAGATTCAGTGTCTGTGTGTTCAGGCATCTTCATAGCCCTTCCTTAGTTTCTCTGGTATATTTACCTGTTGATCACCTTCCTTGAACCTCTGTCCCATCTAGGCTGGTAAGGTCATTTGCCTGGTTCTTAGCTGATTGTTTGGCACTGTGCATCTCACAGTGCTGTGTACCACGTGGATTTGTAAGCAATTGACTTGCCTTGCCAGTCTTTCTGCTCTTTTTCTTCCTCTTCTTTTTCTTCTCTCATTGATCCTATTGGAACTGTATATAAAATAGATTGCCCACTTCTAGTCTTGACTTTGTTTAACATTTTAATATATAAATAATAACAGTTATGTCTTTTTCAAGGCGTAGTTCTCGAAAGAATAGTTGGAGTGAATCCTTTGGTAAACTTGTTAGAACTAAAATACTCGAGAAAACTTGAATGTTTAATGCATATCAGTGAGTGGCCTTATTGAAAAAAAAATTTGTGTATTCTTATTTTATGGTAATTTTCATGTAAAACTTCAGAAAAAAAATCTGATTCTTTTACAGCAGAAATAATTACAATAAGAAGCTCAGTGTCATATAATTTCCAAGCTTATTTTCAGAGGTGTTCATTGTTAGAATGTTACACTATGGCAATTCCTTGATGTTTTTATTAAGATTTTGATGTGGGGGCTGGAGAGATGGCTCAGTGGTTAAGAGCACTGACTGCTCTTGAGGACCTGGGTTCAATTCCCAGCACCCACACGGTGGCAAACAACCATCTGTAATGCCAGTTCTGGGGGAATCTGATGCCTTCTTCTGACCTCTGCGGGCGTTGCACAACATAGGTGCACTTACACACATGCAGGCAATACTCTCATACACACAAAATAAGAATAATAAAATATTTAAAAAAAGATTTTGTTATGAATTTGCTATGGCCAATTCAGAAAGTTGCAGATAGCTGGGAAGGAGTCAGGGTGAGCCATGTATGAGCAGATTTTGAGATGCTGCTTTGAGAAGGAATGGTGTATGCCTCTTCGATTGTTTTATCTCTGAGGATTTGCTTCCTGAATTAACTTTTTATCCTTAGATTGAGTCATTCTCTATCTTCAGGTGTTAATCACCTTCCAGGTTATGGAATTATTCAGTTCAGAGAGACAATAATGAACTTTGGACTCAAGCTGGTGATTGTGGCTCAGCCTGTTATCCATCAGCACAGATGTCAACAAGTCACTACCCTTTGTGCTTGAGATTTGTCAAATGAGAAAGTGAGTAAATGATCCTTTTTTTTTTATTTGGGTTAGGGTTTTTTGACACAGAATCTCCTATAGTCCTGGAGGGCCTGCAACTTGCTATGTAGACCAGGCTTGTCTTGATCTTGACATCTACCTGTCTCTGCTTCCTGAATGCTGGCCTGGTGGAGTGAATGATTTTTTTTTTCTTTTTTTCTTTTTTTTGAGTGAATGATTTTTAAGGAGATAATGTGTATTTTAGTTGGAGATGTTTTGGTAAACTCTGTACAGTGACTTGCAAGGTTATTTTACTAATGCATTCAGAAATGTGTTGATTTGACTGGGACTGTAAGCACAGTGGTCAAACCCTTCCTTAGCATATATGAGGCTCTGAGTTGAGTCTTCAGCATGAAAGTAAATGAATAATAAAAAATTAAAAATAGAAGGCACTTTGTTCTAAGAGATGAATTTTCAGTATTATTGTTACATATAAGAAATAAAGCTGTGAGTGATAATTGCTCATAGCAGCAACAACGCTTACATGTATTGCAAATTTAGGAGAAAAATATGGAAAAAAGAATGCCTAGCATATAGGCAGTCAATTTTAAAAAATATTTATTTTTGTGTTTATCAGTGTATTGCCTGCATGTATGTAATGCACCTATGTCATACAATGCCTGCAGAGGTCAGAAGAGGGTGTTGGATTCCCTTGGAAACTGGAGTTACAAATGGTTATTAGCTGCCATGTGGGTGCTGGGAACTGAACTTCTGCAAGAACAGCCAGTGCTCTTAACCTCTGAGCCATCTCTCCAGCCCCACAATCAGTCAATATTTGTGGACTCCATGGTAGAGTGCTTATATAGTCTGTATAGAGCCCTGGCTTTAGTCCCCAGCACTGACCAAAAAAACCCAACCAAACGAAAAAACAAAAATATTACTAAAAAACGGAGATGCTGATGTTCATATGCCTATTTCAAGATTACATGATTGCTTCAGAGCAAAAGTTTTTAGATACTAGTTTGTGTGGAAAATGGATAAAATGGCAGTGTAAAATAATAACAGTAACAGTAGTAATTAGAAATGTTTGATCTGTATTTATTTACTGACCAGAATGCTGCATTTATAATGAAATTGGTTCTTAAATTCTGTGTGGTGTAGATCTTGTCCCTATCATTATATATGAGGACGCTACAGCACAGTTAAGTAACTTGAACATATTATTACTAAATGACATAATGTGTGACTAGCTGTCCATGACTCTCAGAATGTGTAAAAATAATGGTATAGGCTAGTCAGAATAAAGTAGAATTCAGTCAGGCATGATAGCTTATGTCTGTAAACTTAGAACTTACGGGCTGATGTGAAGGATAGTGAATTTGAGGTCAGTCAGCCTGGGCTGCAGAGTAAGGCCCCGTCTCAGAAAATAAAAAGCAGAATTCAAATATTGCATCCTTAATTCATGTGCTATAATATTCTAACATTTTCATTGTAGTGTATTAATTTCGTAACATACTCAAATTTATTGACCTAGATGGCTTGGCTTTGAATTTCAGCTCTGCCAGGCAGTGTTGGTATAAACTTGGGAAAAGAGCTGTTTCTCTGGACCTTAGTTTACTTACCTGCAAAGAGAGGCTAGCAGTGTCTCATAGGCTTAGTGTGAGGAAATAGCAAGTTTATGCAAAGGTTTTAGAATGCCATGAAGTAAATAGTGTTATTATATTGTGCTTTTTAAGCTTTCAGAGTACTTTTTATTTTGTCTTTTTTGAGACAGGGTCTCCCTGTAGCCCCAGCTGTCCTGGAACTCGCTATGTAGACCAGGCTGGCCTTGAACTCACAGAGATCCTCCTGCCTCTGCCTCCCGAGTGCTGGGATTAGAGGCATGCGCCACCATGCCCAGCCAGAGTACTTTTTAAAAAATATTTTATTTATTATTTTTATCCTATGTGTATGCATGTATTGCCTGTGTGTAGGTAAGTGCACCCGCGTCATGCAATGCCTGCGGAAGAGAGAAGAGGCTGTTGGATCCCCTGGAATTGGAGTTACAGACAGTTGTTAGCTGCCATGTGGGTGCTGGGATTCGAACCTGGGTCTTCTGCAAGAACAACCAGCGTTCTTAACTGCTGAACCATCTCTCCAGCCCCAAGCTTTCAAAGTTTTAATATTTCCTTCAAATGACATTTCTGTGAAAGAATAGGATCTAGAATCTTATTTGGTCTCATTTTACAAAGAATAAACCCATGAAGAAACTTTCCTAAGGATGCAAGAACAAAATGATAAGGAATACAATTTAAATATTCTTGAACTCTAATATGAAAGTGGGTCAGGGGAAGTTTAGAATAAGTGCTGTAGTAGACATCTCTCTTGTATAAGCAAAACTAACCTGGGTTACTGCCCCTGTAAAGCTAACAGGGGATGACCTTGAACTTCTGATCCTCCTACATCTACTAGTGCAGCATGTGGCCACATGCTCAGGTTGTATGCTGTTGGGGATCAAACCCAGGGCTTCCTGCATGCCAGGCCAGTACTTCATCAACTGAGCTGTGTCTCCAGCTTAAACTTGTATTTTGAGTGAGAGGTAAGATCATTCCCAGTTATTCCTGGTCTGATTCTTTTCCTCCTCTTATAGAGAAAGTGTGTGTGTGTGTGGGGGGGGGAGTGTTACTGCATCATTCCTGTACCCATTCTGGCATTCTGTCTGACAAGCTGAGAAACAGCATTTGAAGGATATAGATTTTTCTAGGAACCGGGAAAACAGCTTACCTTTCCTATGTGGAGGAAAAGGTAGGATGAGTGGGAGATCCAGGCTACCAACTAGTGCGCTGCCGTGTATTGTTTCCTAGATTTAATTCTTGAACTGCTTGAGCTACCATTCTTTTGTGCTGTGTCGGTTTTCTATATAGTACCATAGAACTATAGGATCTAAATCCTACTAGGTTCTTAAAAAAAAAAACAAAAAACAAAAACCAGCCATAGCTGCTTGGCCCCTCTCAGCTGTGAGCACCTGATTTTCCTGCAGCACATACTGTCTGATCTCTGCATTGCTGTCAGATCTGCCCTTTTCATGTCTGATGAAAAGGTTTTTTTCATTGCATCTCTCCCACAGGCTAATCTATAGATTTGGAGGCCTGTGACTCTTAGAAAGACTGAAGAGAGTTTTAGGGTTTCTCCAGCTGTAGCCTTCTCTTATTTCCTATACATTTTAGAAGTAACGCCTTTAGGAAATGTATATTTTAACTTTCCATGCCAGATACTACTACTATGTCAGTCCTTGGCCATGGGAGTGTAAGCATCAAAGCATATTGGATTAGGTTGAATAATAATTAAGGGTAGATATGTTTTGGTGGAAGAGAGCTTTAGTTTTTTTAAAAAAATAAATATTTATTATTTTTATTTTATGTGTGTGAGTGTTTGCCTGCATGTATGTGAGTGCACCCGTGTCCTGCCTCGGAGGTCAGAAGAGGGCTTCGGAATCCCCTGGAAGTGGAGTTAAGGATGGTTAGTAGCCTCCATGTGTGTGTTGGGAATCGAACCCAGGTCTTCTGCTAGAGCAGTCAGTGCTCTTAACTGCTGAGCCATCTCTCCAGCCCTTCTTTTGGTCTTTTTGAGACAGAGTTTCTCTAGCCCTAGCTGGCCTGGAACTTGATATTTAGACCAGGCCAGCCCCCAACTCACAGATATCCTCCTGCCTGTCTCCCAAGTGCTGGGATTAAAGGCATGTGCTACCACACCTGGCCAGTTTTGCTTTTTAATACCAATGTGGTCTTGAGCAAATTTTAACTTTCTTGAACCTGTTTTCTAACCTGTAAAATGGAAATGCTAATAATACCTAGTTCTTGGGTTTGTTGTCAGAATTAAATGAGATAAATTTTAAATCTTGAACAGAGTGCATGGGTGTAGTCATATGAATTGTTACTAACTTTTGCTAACCTTCCTTTTAAAATAAATATTTTCTTCATTATTTTCATTTTTATGTGTATGAGTGTATTGATCGCACGTATGAAAGTGCACCCATGTTGTGCAGTGCCTGAGGATATCAGAAGATGGTGTTGGATCCTCCTGGAATTGGAGTTATGGGCAGTTGTTAGCCACCATGTGGGTGCTGGGAATTGAACCTGGGTCCTCTGCAAGAGCAGCCAGTGCTCTTAACCACTGAACCATGTCTCCATGCCCCAGCTTTTGCTAACCTTTCTGAAGTTAAAATTGGGATATTTATATTTACTTCAGATTTATTGTAAAAATTAAGGATAGATAAAAAGGTATCGTTTGGTACATAGGTTTTTACATGGCATACTTTTTTCTTTTTAAAAAATGACAAACATTACCATTGAAATCTACCCAATGACTTTATAGACATACACAGGTGCCAAGGATCCGAGTGCAACCAATTATGACTAGCAATAATCAGATACGTACAGATTAGAGATGCATACACCAACATCTCAGTGTTAAGAGCAAAAACAATGAGTCTTTCTGTAAGAAGCAGTATATTTTAAAAATGAAATGGAAATCTTTTTTAAAGGTTAAAAACTCATTCAATTTTATGTCTTACAGGGCTTATACTGAGTTCAATATTGTATAACTATTAATTCAACAGCGAACCTAAAACTTTTATAGCCACTTTTGAAAGAGATGTATCCTTGCTCTGGAAACTGTTAATGAGTATGTTAAAGCTGTAATGAAATGCTTCTAAAAAAAAAAATGACAACTTTATATGGGTGTGGTGGTACACACTTTTAACCCCAGCACTTGGGAGGCAGAAACAGGAAGATATCTGAGATTTCTACTGGCCTAATCTACATATTGAGTTCTAGGCTAGCTGGGGATACGGGGAGATGCTGCCTCAAAAAGACCAAAATAAATAAATAAATAAATAAATAAATAAATAAGGATGATTTTTATTTCTACAAGTTTTTCTTTCCCCTCCCCTCCCCTCTTCCGCATCCTCCTTCCCCTCCCCTTCCCCTCCTTTCCCCTCTCCTCCCCTCTTTTCTTTCTTTGACTACAGGGTCTCCCCTTGATCTCACAGAGATCCACCTGCCTCTGCCTCTTGAGTGCTGGGATTAAAGGCTTGTACCATCACACTGGCTTCTACAAGTGTGATCCATCTGTATGTATACTGGTATGTGGTATGTGTATAGTAGCCAAGAAGGCCAGAAGAGGGTAACAGAACTGCCATGTGGGTGCAAGACTGGGAATTGCCCTGTTTCTGCCTCCCATCTTCCCATAGGGGTACTCTGGGATGACTACTGTGACTGGCTTTTAATGTGGGTTCTGGGAGCCTGAACTCTGGTCAGTAGGCTTGCACAGCAAGTGCTTTATCCATTGAGTCATCTCCCTTGCTGTTTTTTTCTGTTAGGTTCTTCAAAATTCTCAAAAATCAGCTTAAGTTTCACCATGAAAGTTTCTTAGAAAATCCTGTAGAAATGATCTGTCCATCTTAAAATATTTTTCTTTTGATTGATTTTTTTTTGTTTGTTTTTGTTTTTTTTGAGATAGAGTCTCTCTTTTGCCCCAACTGGTCTGGAACTCACTATACAGACCAGGCTGGCCTTGATCTCATAGAGAATCCCTTGCCTCTGACACAGCAATTTTCTTCCCATTATCTGCTGGGAGATGTCTATTAATTTTTTTTTTTTTTTGGTCTTTTTGAAGCAGGGTTTCCCTGTAAGCCCCAGGTGTCCTGGAACTCACTATGTAGACCAGGCTGGCCTTGACCTCACAGAGATCCGCCTGCCTCTGCCTCCCGAGTGCTGGGACTAGAGGCGTGCATCACCACACCCGGCTCTATTAATTTTTTTATCACCTAGCTTAGACATTGTCTCTTGAATGAAACCTTTTCTGATCCATAATAAATTAATTTCTTCTGTACTTTGAACATATGTTTTTGTTATACTTAACAAATTATGTTACAATTATCTGCCTTGCAATAGATGATGAGTAGAGAGCAGAGTACATATCTACATTCCTTCTTTATAGTGCATGGTTGCTCAACAGACTGAGACCTTGACCCTTGATGCTTTCACTTTGTGTTGATGCTTTTATTTTTCAACCTTAGAATTCTTGAGTGTTAAGTATACTTTAGAGTTTGTGTGCTTAAAAAAGAGAATTGGGAGCCAGGAGCCAGGTGTGGTGCTACACGCCTTTAATCCCAGCACTTGGGCAGAGGCAGGTGGATCTCTCTGAGTTCCAAGACCTGGAGTTATGGACAGTTGTTAGGTACCATGTGGATGCTGGGATTTGAACCCGGGTCTTCTGCAAGAACAGTTAGTGTTCTTAACTGCTGAACCATTTCTTCAGCCCCCCTGTTTACTCTGTTTACCCTGTTTTTAAAACACTTTTTCTCATGTGAAACATTTGAAGTAGTTATTCATAAATAAATACTTCAGTATTCAGCACACATATAGTATTATTACCCATACAATATTCAGCACCTATATAATATTAGTTCATATATAAAAGTTGGTTTGCTCATTTTTCTTTAGGACTTTCTTTCAGTGCAGAATCCACCTGAAAGATATCTTGTTGCATTCAGTTGTCAGGAGTTGAGTCAACCAACTTTTTCCATAACGACATAATATTTTTAACTTTGTAGGCCTTACTGTTTCTTTCTAGGGAAGCACTGCCATATAAACAACACACAAATGCATGGGCATGGCTGTGCTCTAATGAAACTAGCTTCTGGATTCCTGATCTAGAACAAACATCTCAAACTTTCATGTGTGTGCTTTTTTTTTAAAAAAAAGATTGACTTATTTTTACATGTACAGGTGTTTGCTTTCTTGTAGGTATATGCAGCATATGCATGCAGTGCCTGCAGAAGCCAGAAGAAGGTGTCAGAACTCCCGGAACTAGAGTTGTAAGCCATCATGTGAGTGCTGAGAACCAACCAAACTTAGGTCCTCTGCAAGACTGGCCAGTGTGCTTAGCCACTGAGCCATCTCTCCAGCCCCTCATGTGTGTCTTTAATGAGTGTATTGCCTGCATGTATGAAAGTGTACCCGTGTTGTGCAGTGCCCTTGGAGGTCAGAAAAGCATTGATTCCTGCAATTGGAGTTACAGATGGTTGTTAGCTGCCGTGTGGGTTCTGGGAATTGAACCCGGGTCCTCTGCAAGACCAGCCAGTGCTCTTAATTGCTGAGCCAACTCTCTAGCCCCTAGCTCATTGTTTTTTCATGCATAAAGGGTAAAAATTTTTGGTAAGGAAATAGTGGTGTTCTATGGCATGATGTTACATCATAAGAAGGCACAGCCAGTGTCAGACTGTTTGACCTTAGCATGTGTCCTGGTTTGTTTCTTCATTGTTGTGACAAAACACTCTGACCACTACCAACTTGGGGAGGAAAGGGTTTATTTATCTTATATCTCCCGGGTCACAGTTCATCAGGGAGCTCAAGGTAGGAACTGAGGGCAGGAACCTGGAGGCAGGAGCTGGAGCACAGGCCATGGAGGAATGCTGCTTTTACTGGCTTTCTCCCCTGGCCCCTGCTCAGCCTGCCTTCTTATGCAACACAGACCCACCTGCCCATGGGTGGCACCACCCATAGTGGGCTGGGCCCTCCCACATCACTTATCAAGAAGATGCCCCTCAGACATGGCCACAGGCCAGTCCAATAGAGGGAATTCCCCAATTGAGGCTCCCTCAACCCAGGTGTATCAAGTTGACACTAAAGCTATCCAGCGCAGCATGGTAAAGGTACTTACTCCCCTTCATAAGAAATCAATGGAATAACTTTGAGACAATGTGAATATCCTTTCTCTAATCAAATGATTTTAGCATCCATTGATAATCTTTGCTTGAGTCAATTCTTACTTTGGTGGCTGTGATTAAAGTTCTTAACATATGTTTTAGTAACAACAGCATTAGTAATGAATATTTTCCAAAATTCTCATGTGCTTACAAGATCCTTTTCAGATATTGTCACTGTAAATAGGTGATTTAGTTTTCTCACTCAGGGAGAAGGGACCTTAGGCTGAACTATAAGTTGTTTTGGCTTTGGGTAGTGTTTCCTAGTTTTTACCCCTTTCTTAAAAAATTAATATTTTATTTCTTATTTTACGTGTGTGAATATATTGCCTGCATACATGTAAGTGGACCCGGGTTGTGCAGTGCTCGTGCATGTCAGAAGAGAGCATTGGATTCTTCTGGAACTGGAGTTACGGATGGTTGTTAGCTGCCATGTGGGTACTGAGAATCAAACCTGGCTCTTCTGGAAGAACAGTCACTGCTCTTAACCGCTGAGCCATCTCTCCAATCCCTTGTCAGTATGTCTTATGTTTTAATGGTTCAGTTTCTGAGTCCTTTAGTATTCTTTGAATCATCATGATCTAATTATATGTTGAACTGTGTATTGAAAGTCAACCAGGTACTTTTTTTTAAAGAAGACAGGGTTTCCCTGTAACTCCAGCTGACCTCGAGGCTGGCCTCGATTTCAGAGTTCCACCTGCCTCTGTCTCCTCAGTGCTGGGATAAAAGGTGTACGTCTCCCTGCTTGACCCCTGCCAACTTCTAATTAAAATTTTCAAACATGGCAAGGTTGATAGTCTAACACTCATACATTTCACCTGAATTAAAAAATTAACTATTCGCCTTATACTTAATTAGCTAAATATCTGACTATATGTACCTTGAAGGGGAAAAAAAAATTTCCCAGGCTGGGGCTATAGCCCAGTGGTACAGTATTTGTCTGGCATATGTCAGGAATTGGGTTTGATTTCCAGCACTGGCAAAACAAATATTTACAAAAAAATTCCTGAACCTTTTGATAAGCTTGAGATGTGTAACCCTCTAGATTGAGGACCATATACTACATTAAATACTATATTATTATCACACCTAGAAAAATAGTTTATAAGTCCAGATGTCTCTAGACATTCTCAGGAATGTCATAATTTTGACTTTTTGAGAAGTATTCTTTGAAAACACATTGATTGAGGAGAGATTGATATAATTGGACAATAAAGTTCTGTGGTCTCTTGACATAGAAAATAACCACTATGTTTATATGGTGCCCTGCAGGTAACAATAATTACTTGCATTCCATTGGTTAATAAAGTGTGATGTCATCAGATTTGGAGCAGGGGGAAGGTCAGGGCATCTTATGTTCAAATATTCAATTTTTCAGAATACCAGGGATGAGGGCTGGGGGTAGAGCTAAGTGGTAGAGTACTTCCTTAGCATATGTGAAGCTCTGTATTTGATCTCCAGCATTCCAAAATACAAAATGAGTATCAGTGATGAGTAAGATAAATTGAAAAAGCAAGAAACTAGAATGATTCCTATCCTACCCTGGCTCGTAATAGATATTTAGTATTTCTTGACTTGACGATGTCAACAAATTGGACAGTTGTAACAGAAAAAGAAAGTCCATTTACTTATTTCTGCTCATCGGTTAAAAATTTCATTGGTGATTTCAGCACATTTATTCTGTTAGGTGTTGTGGAAAACAAAAAACAAGTAGGAGACAATGTTTATGTTCTTGAAGAAAACGGCAGTGTTAGCTAAGAGTGAACAAACTCATTTCTTTGGTTAATATTTGACTGTCTTCTTTTGCATGTCAGTCAGTATTCTAGGCTTTGGATACAGTGGTAAATAATACTGACAAAGTTCTTACCTTTGAAGAGTGTACAAATTATTTGGGAGAGAAAAGCAGTGTATTTTGAATATAGATATTAAACAATTTAGTACAATTAGGGAGTTAGGAGATGAGTGCAGCTTTAGCAAGGTCATCAGGTAAGGCGTTTCTGAGGAAATGGCATTTAACTTGTGATTTGAATTACTAGAAGCCATGGGAAGATTTGGGGAAAGAAAGGAAATGATAAAGATCCTGAGATTTTGCTGGCAGTGTGTAGGAGCAGAAAGAATCAGAGAGAGTGGCAGAAGAATAAAAGGTCATGAGGTAGGAGAAGACAATAACCAGATTTGGTAGCGTTCTTACATTATGTGATGGGAAGCCATTGGGGAACCCAAATTGTATTCCATAAGACAACTGAAGGATTCAATCCATGATTGAACTTTGATGATGACAACAACGACGGTGGTGGTGGTGATTGTTATGATAATGGTGACGAGATGATAGTGATGGTGGTGGTGGTGATGATCATGGTAGTTGTGGTAGATGATGATGGTGATTTGGACTGGCCTGGTACTCAACGTCCTCTTGCCTCAGCCTCCCAGGTGCTGGGAGTACAGGCACATGTACAACCATACCTGTGCATATGGATTTGATTTTAAGAAACTAACTATTGCTGGGCGTGGTGGCGCACACCTTTAATCCCAGCACTCGGAGGCAGAGGCAGGCGGATCTCTGTGAGTTCAAGGCCAGCCTGGTCTACAGAGTGAGTTCCAGGACAGCTGGGGCTACAGGGAGACCTGTCTCAAAAAGACCAAAAAGAAAAAAAGAAACTAACTTTTTAGCTTGATGGCTGCAGTCTTAGCACTTTGGAGGCTGAGGCAGGGGGGTTACAGGTAAGAAGCTAGCCTGGGCTACATAAGGAGACCATATCTCAAAGAAGAAGAACCCCGCCCTCCCAAAAACAAACCAAAAAACAAATGAAACCAAGCCAACCTAACAAAAACCCGTTAACTTGGTGACTCCTGAGGAATCTGTTTTCTTTGCCTTTTCCACTTTTTTCTTTCAGCACATCTTTACTGAATAGTGTTATATAGTGAATTTTATTATTTGAATTTGATACCAATATTGCATGAAAATTATAAAGAAATTACAAGCCTACATTTTTAAGTTTGGGTTGTAGTCAGAGTACTAAAACTGTGCCATAAACATAATGGTCTTTGAGTGTACTATATAAAAGTATGGTGTATCCTTCAAGAGTATATGCTTATCTGCCAAATGACAGCAGGTACTTAGCAAGGAAAAAGTTAACAAGTAAAGAGAATGGAAAATTTCTACTGAAGAAGAGATGGCATTGATTTGTTTCTTAGATAGATTTGATGAGATAGAGTAAGTCATTACTGGCAGGGCAAATGTCTGGGCAAAGGTTTAACCTGAAGGAATTTGTCCTGAGTAGATCAGTCTGTCCAAGGTAGGAAAAAGATACTGCTAGCATACCAGGAATTGAGTGGCAGACTAAGGAATTTAGACTTTATGCTGTATCTTTGTGGATACTCTTTTATACCTCTTATTTATGTTAGTGACTTGTGTTCTAAATCTGCTCTTTCAGCTAATTATATTACCTACTGTTTTTGAGTTGTTTGAAGGTAATAGCCTAGATCACTTGCAGATATAAAATCAAATTAGGGGGCTGGAGAGATGGCTCAGCGGTTAAGAGCCCTGACTGCTCTTGCAGAGGACCTGGGTTCGATTCCCAGCACCCACATGGTGGCTATGAATCGTTCTTAACTCCAGTTCCAGGGGAATCCAAAGCCCTCTTCTGACCTCCGCAGCATTGCATGACACGGGTGCACTCACATACATGTAGGCAATACTCATACAATAAATACACTCATAAAAAAAATAATTAAAAAAAATCAAATTGGGGGCTGGAGAGATGGCTCAGTGGTTAAGAGCACTGACTGCTTTTGTAGAAGACCTGGTTTCAATTCCCAGCACCCACATGGCAGCTACGAACTGTTCTTAACTCCAGTTCCAGGGGAATCCAAAGCCCCCTTCTGATGTCCGTGGCATTGCACAACACAGGTGCGTGCACTCACATACATGCAGGCAATACACTCGTACACATAAAATAAAAATAATTTAAAAAGTCAAATTGGATTCTGTCACATGGTTTATAAGTAGAGAAACAGATGCAGGAAATGAATGGGAAGAATCTTAAGTGATGTATCCTTAGGAAAATTGGGTGAGGTAGAATTTGTATCACTGGTGGGTGCTGAGGAATTGGAAAATTTTATTGGTTAGAGATGAATTGGGAGAATTATTGAATGAAATTGTTGGAATGTAGTATAATATTTACTGTCATCTTTATAATTAATATTTTTATAGGACAATAGTCTTTATATTTGAGGCTAGAAATGAGGATGGTGGGTTTAGATTTTTAAAACCTTGATTGTGGGCTGGAGAGATGGCTCAGCAGTTTGAGAGGACCCCCGGGTTCAGTTCCCAGCACCCACATGGCAGCTAACAGCCTTTTGTAACTCCAGTTCCAGGGGATCCAATGCCTTCTTCTGACATCTGCCTGGCATTGAACACACAATGCAGGCAAAACACTGATATGCTTAAAATAAAATCTTCATCATTATTCAGAATATAATCACACATATAACACAATCCTACTAGCTCCTAAACAATTTCTCTTTCACCTGTCTAAGCCCTGGCTTTACAAAATATTTTATTAGCTGGGTGGCACAGGCCTTTATTCCCAGCACTCTGGAGGCAGAAGCAGGAAGATATCTGAGATAGAGGCCAACCTGGTCTACATAATGAGCCCACGCCTCCTTACCCTGCTCGGGAGCCCAGTGACTGCTGACAGATTGCATGGCGCAGACCAATCAGAAAATGATACGCTGACTAAAGGGACTTGGGGGCCGAGAAAAGGGAGATATAAGGTGTGCCTCCTCCTGCAGCACCTCGCCTAGTGCTTGCTTCTACCCGACTCTCGGGGGGGTCTGTGTGTCTTGACCCCACGCCTCTTACCCCCCCAATCGGCAGGGGACCCGATCCAGGTTAGGGTCTTCACAGCTGGCCTGAGGAGAACCCACAACAGGGCAGCCTTGTCCCCATTGTCCCCCATCCCCAATATGTGATAAGACTATTGCTGTAAAAAATCATTCTCAGAATAAGAGAGTATCATTAGATATATACTAATGTAACATACTAATGTTCTTTACTATTGAGAGACCTAATGGTGCTATTGGAGAGAGAACACTAACCAAAACAGTTAATGATAGGTAAACCACAGCCTTTGTTAAGGATAAACTAGTTGGAAGATACTCAGCACTAGTGATTCAGTGGGGTTTTCAATAATGTTGGCCTTTGTAGGCTGTCTTGTATCAGGCTTTTATTCTACTTTCAAGGTTCAGTGCAAACTAATTGTTTTTATAGCACTATAATTGTGTTTTTTAGGTGTTATCACCTTTGAACTTTAGGGTACCATTGTTAGATGTGAAAGCAAGTATGTTGATCACTTTTTAAGCTGAAAATTAAAGTTAATAACTTAAGCTCAGATTCCATTTCACATTCACCTCTTAGTGTACTGAAGCACATTGTCTTTTATGACTTGATTTCCAGTTTCCCTTCTGGCTTGACGGCACACACCTGTAGACCCAAGCACTTAGGCTATCAAGGAAGCAAGAATGCTTAAATTATGTCCACAAATTCAAGGCCACCCGAGGTAACATAGTGAGACCTCATCTCAAACAACAAAACCCATAATAAAGCCCCCTCCCAATTTCTGTAGTAATGAATTAAATGTTCTCCTGAACATTTAATTCTGGGTCTCCCTTTAGCCCCAGCTGTCCTGGAGCTCACTATGTAGACCAGGCTGGCTTTGAACTCACAGAGATCAGCTTGCCTCTGCCTCCCGAGTGCTGGGATTAAAGGCATGCGCCACCACACCCAGCTTAATCCAGTGTTTTTTTTTTTAATTAAGAAAAGCACTATGTTTTCTATTCTTACTATTTAAAAGGAATTGAACTGACTTTTGTCAGTGTCACTCTTCTCCCTTTCTCTCTCCCTCCCCCCCTTTTGTTTTGGTTTTGAAAGAAATTTTCACTGTGTAGTTCATTCTGCCAGGAACTCACTCTGTTGCCTAGGTTGGCCTTGAACTTCAATCCTCCTGCCTTAGCCTCCCCAGTACTGCGATTATAGGCCTGTGCCACCATACTTGTTTGTGTTTTTTTTTTTTTAACTAAAATTGGAACTGAAGAATTTGATCTGAAATAGCCATATGATTTTCAACTAAAATATTTAACTCTTATAGATTCAGTAAACATTTATCAAATGTAATCTTTTGCCAGGCTTACTCTAGAGGGTGGAAAGAGGGGGCGGGCTTAGAAATTAAAATATTGGCCTCAGATGCCAGCCCTGTTATTTATCAGTTGCAAATTGCTAAATCTACAGATTGAATTTTTTGATCTCTAAAGTGGGGATAATAGCATCTATTTGTTAAAATTGTTTTAATGAATAGTGTGAAGCATGGAAAGACCTTATAGTATGTACTGCATCAGACATAACTGAGCTCAGGTGAGTGAACAGACAAATACATGTGAATGTTAGCCTGTCTTGACAAGGAAGTGTCTGGCTGATCCAGTGCAGAAAAGAATGACATGTTTTTTGGCTGCAGTGTGCCGTGTCCTGCTTTTGTTGACGCTTGCAGCTCTCACACCATGTTCCCAACATTACATTAACTTCTTACATAGTGAAGCCAGGTTATTCTTGTGGAGGATAAATCCTTTGAAATTTCTGTAGATTGGAACTTTAAACAAACCTCTGTTGTAGTTCAGCTTGGGGAGAAATTGTACATTACTATAGAGTAGTGAAAAGCAGGTGGGGGTGCTGTATAATGTCACTGTTGGGGGTTGGGCAAGAAGTCCCACTCACCCCCAGCTGACAGCAAGAGTTTAAGGGTGTGACCCCTTGGTAAATCCACAACAGTCCAGGGCAGATTCCACACCCAAGGGGCAAGGCACATTGGAATCAAAGTGGAAAAAATTAAAAATGAACAGGAAGATGGGTGGGTAGGGAGGTGGGGGTGGATCTGGCAGGAGATAGGAGCAGGGAAAAATATGAACAAAATACATCTTAAGTTCTCAAAGGATAATTTTTTTTTTTAAAGCAGGAAGATGGTTGGGTGTGATTGTGCATGCTTTTAATCCTAGCACTTAGGAGGCAGAGGCAGGTGTGTCTCTGAGATAGAGGCCAGCCTGGTCTCCATAACAAGTTCCAGGCCAGCGTGGGCTACAGGGTCCCTGTCTCAAAACGAAGAAACAAAGGAAAAAAGGCAGGAAGATGGCCACCTAGTCTAGCTAACAGTGAATGAGGAACAAGATGAAGGATCAAGAACATTTTTTTTTCAAAAATGGTCCCATATTAATTTATAAACATTTATAGAGCACCTATTACATTCCAGACATTGTTTGGGAGGGGTCCTAGGAATACAGTGTGGAGTTACATTCTAATGAGGCAGGTAAATATAAAATATAATGACTCTTAGGAAATGCTAAGAACCTTGAAGAAAAATAAAACAGGAAAGTATCAATTTAAAGGAGTGCTTATTTTGTCGTCTTTGTCATAATCATCATCATCATTTTGAGAAGGATCTTACTATGTGGTCCAGGTTGGCTTGAAATTTATTATTACTTATCTAATATCTGACAAAAGCAACTTAAGGGAGGAAAGATTTATTTTGGCTTATAGTTGTAGATGATTGAGTCCATCATGGCCATGAAGGCATGGCTGCAAGAACAGCACCATCTATGTTGGCAGGAGCTGAGGCAGCACCTCCTCATGTCTTGTAGATCCTGAAGCGGAGGTTAGACCAGATCTGGGCGTAGGTTATAATCTTTGAAGGCTCACTCCTAGTGCCTCACAATGTTCCACAACTTCACGAAACAGTGTCATCAGATGGGACCAAGTGTTCAGAACAAACCTGTAGGGGGGAACAATCTAGATTCAAATCATAACCACCTAGGCTGACCTCAGACTCACTGTCCTGACGCAGTTTCCTAAGTGCTGGGGTTACAGGTGTGCGCCACTGTGCGCAGTAGGGGTGCTTCTATTAAGTAGGATCTTTTAAAAAAAAAGGATTATTTGGACAATTTCTCAGAAAACAAGCAGACAGAACCAGAATGAAACTAATGAGTGAAAAGAATCCAAACAGGTAGTGTGTTTCAGTCATCAAAAAGATTTTTGATGAGGAGCAGAGATAACTGACTTCAGAAGTTACTTTGGTAGATAAAAGGATGATTGCTTTGTTAAGTGATTTTAGTCAGCTAGTATTCTCAAAAACAACTACTAAGGTGAGGGAGTGGATCTGGTGCTGTTGAAAGACTGTATGCCATCCTTGGAACATATATATTATTATTGGCTATACCACGTGGAAAATGTATATTTTCCATGAGACTGATTTTTGCTGCCCCCCTCCCCTGGTATTTAAAAAGGTAGTCTTGGGCCAGCAAGATGGCTCAGCGGGTTAAGGTGCTTACTGTCAAGCCTAAGTAGACCAGAGTTTGATTCCTGAGACCCATGTGATAGAAGGAGAGAATTGACTTCCACAAGTTGTCCTTTGCCCTATGTACACGAGCCATGGCATATCCATCCTCCAAATAAAGTATAATTAAAAAATAAGGCAGTGAAAATCCACCACACATCAACTTTCAAACCTTTGAGAATGGTGCCTGGGAGTCTGTAGCATTAACAAGTTCTCAGGTAACTGTGTGCTACCAAGGTTTGAAAGTAATTATCTGTATTTTCGTTGATAGAAATCCTCTTCACCTAAGTGCCTGCTTATTTAAGATTCAGTATTACATAATTAATATTACAGTTTGTATTTGCTTTTGCATGGATTTCAGTCTGGGATGTAATCTGATATGTTGTATACTTTAAAATTTGTTGATGCTTCAGCAGAAAACAAAACCTTTGTCCCCTTTCATGTTGTTTTGTGTTTTAGCCATATCCCAGGGAAGAAGAAGCCTCTGAACAGAGAAGACTGAATTGGCTGTAGACTGGTGTGCTATAGAAAAAACAAAAAAATTGCTCACATTCAACACATTTTGAGTTTTCTGTTCACTGAAAAGTCTAATTATTTACCTGTGATGAATATTACATTTTTTCACATATCATTAATCATGAGCATGAAAGCCAAAATGAGGGCACAGAAAAGGTGTATATGTGTTAGTAGCCACTCAGTTAATATTCAGTTTGACTTCAAGGGAGGATATTGAAATAGTCATCAGTGACAACTTTAAGCCATTCATAGATGTTGACCTTGGTAGGCAGATGCATCACAGCCAACATACTAGTCAACATACTGTTAAAGGAATTGTGCACTTGCTGCCCTCTGCTTTGATTTGAATGTACCACTGTTCTCGGCAGGTTGTAGAAGGACTGCTACCTAAGAAGCCTCTCTACTAGGGCCATTTCCAGGCCTATCCAAACTCAAGACTTTTGTATCTTGTCTTTTGTGCATGGTCAGGGCTCCTCTAGAAGTGGGGCCTTTTTAGAATGAAAATGCATACCTTTCTTCTATCAAAGATGAAATTATTTTCCTCTAAGGCCTACATACTAGAATATGAAGTCAGATGTGTGGTTTTCTTCAGTGGAGTCATCTAGTTTTGTCATGCTTTAAAAATGTGTCCCCTCACCTTGAAGGATGTTAACCCTTCTGTTGAAGAGTTTTCATATCTCTCTATCCTTGTAGCTGGTTGTTTCTGACTTACTTGTCCAGTGATCAGAAGAGCCCATTGCAGTGTGAGTGATAATTTATATATATTACTCCTTAGTTAAAATGAAGTGATATTTAAGAGAAAAGCAGATGAAATTAAGGAATAACTGGTCTTGAATCATGCTATAGTACAGCAGAGGCGAGTTCACAAAGGGCAGCTTTCCCTGCTTGGTACCAGAGAATATATTTACTTGCTTTTGCTTATACCATTGTTTACCCTTTTTCCTGAGTCTTTTGCCTCCCATGAAGTGAATCTTGTGAAGAGGTATGATGTGGCATTAAGATGTTTAAGCTGGGAATGCGGATGCCGAGTCTAATTATACTTCAAAGCCTCTTTTCCTCTGGAACTTGTTTTTCCATTTTTGAATGGAATGGATAGTTGATTGCCTCTCAAGGAGCTTTTCAGCTCTAATATTCCTTGATTTCATGGATTCTAAGAAAGTTCTGAATTTTTTTTTTTTTTTTTAAAGACAGGATCTCCCTGTAGCTCCAGCTGGCCTGTAACTCACTGTGTAGACCAGGCTGGCCTTGAACTCAGAGATCCACCTGGCTCTGCTGCCATTGCCCACCCCCCCAAGTGCTGGGATTAAAGGCCCATGCCCAGCCTGATTTTTTTTTTTTTTTCACTTTTTTGAGACAGTGTTTTACTCTGCTGCTTTGGTTGGCTATGTGGACCAGGCTGACCTTGAATTCAAAGCAATTCTCTTGCCTCAGTATCCCAGCATTGGGATTATGAGCACAAAACTCCATGCCTGGTTACTTTTTTGGTAAACTGATTTTTGCTTTATTTTCTAATTTACATATGATAACCCCAAACTTGGTTTCTTTTCTGACTTTCTTACTCTTTCAGTATCTATGCCAACAAAGATTTTTTTTTTTTGTCCCAGCAACAGAAGTAGTCTCACATGGTAGACCATAGGCCCTCAAACATGCAGCTCTCCAGCACTGCTGCCATACTGTATGCCATGTCTGTCTAGGCTGGGACTCTGCCCTGTTCCTATCACTCATGAGGCACCATGTGATATAACAACTTTTTTTTTTTTTACCAACTCTTTACACATAGTTTTGGAGCCCTGGATTGAAGGTTTGTGAGGTTTGCTGTGCTGGCATTTCATAGCTAAACTGTGATTGATTAGCAGGGCATACTGAGGTGAGGGGCTACATGTCAGCCAGGGACTTAGAAGGGAACAAGAACTAGTTTCATCTTTGACTTAGTGGTGGTTCTGCTACTCAGTCTGTATACCTGGTGGCCAAGGGGCATTCTGAAGACCAAAGAGCTGTGAGTGACTTCCCAAGGGCCTAGATGGAACAGCATTAAGTTCCAAGCAAGAGGAGGCTTGACAGGTCATTCCACAGAGGGTCTGGCAGGGCCGTGGATGTTACAAGCCCCACTGGCCTGAGCTTATGCTCTGGAGTCCACTCCTGTGTTATCCAGACAAAGATACCTGTTGCCAGTGTGAGATGGCAACTCAGGTGTAAAAAGCTCTTTACATGGCACCCACAGCAATGGCCTTGCCTCAGGATAAATACAGAACTTTTCAGTCCAAACTAAAAAGAATTACCTAAGTGCTACCTAGAAACAAGGGACATTTTCAAAAAGCACAGACGATGACCAGCGTGTGTGGAAATATGTTTCTAGAAAGTAGCAAAGGGGCTGGATGCAAACTTGATTTTGACTTCCTGATGGTGCCCCACAGCCATACCTGAAGGAGCTGGAAGGCTGATGCTGGTCCTGCTGACTTGGGGATGTGGTAGAGTGGATCCAGGTGTCTTGAAGTCCTTGGCTTCAGGATCCTTCTCACTTGACTCCTATGTGTCTTGAAGGCTGTTGGGGCCCAGACCTATTTGCCCAGGCAGTACCTTTGGCTGATCCCATCACTTCTAGGACCTTTACCTTGTCTTTACCCTTCTCCTTCTGTTTGGTCATACTGAGTTCTTTGACATCTTTCAGCTTTTGTATCATTCTCTGGCCTCCTTGGCATTCTGCAGTTTGGTGGATAGACTTGCCCTGACGTTGTTTAATGAAGGGTTGCAGCTTGCACAACGTAGATTTTGCATTGGAACTTCACGGTGCTTCTTGGGTGTTCTCAGGCTAAGTTTTGTGGGGATTTTGTTTGTTTATTTTTAGAAATGTTTCTGAGAGTATACATTTTATAGACTAGTTTTGCTTAGTTTTTTAGAAAGAGATGATAAAAAGTTAAAAATGACTCCATAGACTGAGGATGTAGTTCAGTTGGTAGAACCTAGCACAGGGCCCTGGGTTTGATCCCCAGTACCACATAAACCAAGTGTGGTAATGCACACTTGTAATCCCAGCACTCAGGAGGAGGCACAGAAGGATCAGAAGTTCAGGCTGCACGGTGAATTTGAGGCCAGCCTGGGCTACATGAGACTCTGTCTCAAAAAAACAAAACAAAGCCAACAAGGAATTAGAGAAGTCTACTTGAAACTTGGATCTGTAGGAAGTGCATTAATGTGTGTCCCAGATGACTTAGAATAGTCACTAGAGTGAATAACAAATGCCTTGTTCGGTCTTCATAGGGTAGCACAACATTGTGGTGTTTTTTCTGATGCCATTGCAAAGAACAAGGAAGTTCAAAGTCTGTAGTTAGTTTTTGCCTTGGGAAAAGGAGTGCTGGCTTACCCCTGGACCTGAGAGCTACAAAGGGACACGGTTTTCTAGTTCCTTATAGTTCCTACTTTTTTTAAAATTTTTTAAAAATTTATTATTTTTATGTGTATGTATGTATTGCCTGCATGTGGGTAAGTGCACCTGTGTTGGGCAATGCCTGAGGAGGTCAGAAGAGGCTGTCGGATCTCCTGGGACTGGAGTTATGGACAGTTGTTAGCTGCCATGTGGGTGCTGGGATTTGAACCCGGGTCTTCTGTAAGAACAACCAGTGTTCTTAACCGCTGAGCCATCTCTCCAGCCCCCCTACTTCTTGGTGGTGGAATTTGAGTCCTCTCAGCTTTGTATGGATGGAAAAATGCAATTCAGGTTGGGATCTCCGTTAGTTGAAGGCCAGGCTGGTCTACATAGCAAATTCCAGGTCAGCCAGGATGACATAGTGAGACCCTGTCTCAAGAAACAGAAAACAAAACAAAAACCCTCATACCCGTCCCTTCCCCATCCTGCAATTAAAGCTTAATTTGTTTGGCTTTATGGTACTTTATTTCCAATGTAAAAGTCAGGAACCTGGGTCCTCTGCAAGAGCAGTCTGTGCTCCTAACCGCTGAGCCATCTTTCCAGCCCCTTCAGAACAGTTTTGATGCCTGTATCCTCTAAGGTTATATGGCAGAGTTTGGCTCTGTATTGGATGCTATATTCGCTTGCCCTGAATTCTTCTAGGTGGGTGGAGTGCTTTCCATTCCTGCATGAATACAAGGTGTTTAGCTGACTTCCTGATCATGCCCTGTCTTGTCTTTCATTTTTCTTGGCACTTCATTATGCTTTGCTGCAGCTTGGCTCTTCTTCCAGTTGTGGTTCTACACAAGGCAGGAGCCACAAAGCTTGGTACATGCTTGTTGATTAAAAGAGAAACTTAAACCCACGAGGCAGAAAAGGAGTTTTATGTCTCTTGTTCTGTTCAGAGGGTAGTGGTAGGATGAGAAATAGGAAGATAGGGTAAATGTGGAGACTTAGATCCATAAGACACTCTAAACTAGATGAAGTATTTGGGCAAATAGAATTTTGGGTTGCTGATAGGACAGGAATACATGAGGAATGCTCCCATTTTGATAAAGAAGTTATTTTTAGTTAGTAGAAAAAGAGTAGTTTCATCATCATACTGGAATCTTGTAGTCGTGTTTGTAACTTAAACTAATCGGCTTAGGCTGTGCCAGAAAAGTGTCAGGTGGCCAGCTCATTTCCTTCTAACTTTTAGCTCTACTTGGCTTAACTCTTTCAATCCTGTGGCTGGGCTTCAGGGCCTTGTTATGGGATGTAACAGATGAACTGGGTGAGCTGCTGCTGGTTTAGATTCTGGCTTGAGGAGAGAGCTTGCATACCAAGCACTACCCCAGTGTGTTCATGGGCTGTAGATGTCTGCTGTAGGTGCTGTATGGTACTTAAAAACACAGGGTTTTCTTGTATACACCAAACATGACTGGTGACTTCTCTTAGGACCTGGTTTGCTTGACACTCTATACCCATTACTCTTGGTTTTTGTCCTAGATGTTTTTCTTGCTATAAGTGATTTCTAAGCTCTCAGTAATCACTCATGTAGCACACCACTACTGAGTACAGTTTAATTGGGCTCCCATGGTAGATGTTAGTGTCCTTGGTGTTTCTTAGAATTTATACATTTCCCTTGCTACTCACCGAAGATGTTTAATTACTTAAATGATTTTCATTTTTAAGTTTGGGTAAGATATATAAATTTACTAGATCATAAAAACATTGTGACTTAGTTTTGACTTGGGTACAATATGTCATTGTATAGGAGGGAATGTAAACTCATGAAGATGTGACTTCAATTCTTGAAGAAAACTATAGGCATTAAGTAAAACAAGTACACACTACATCAGCCCAAGTGCTGAGGGCTGTTTGGTCAGCAGCATTTACAGCTTCCTGGTGGAACATGTCTTACTCTAATTTCTTTAACTTTATATGTTAACATACAAGTTTATGAGTATGGCTTTTGAAGTCATGGAGATTTTTCTTCTTGGACTGGCCTTATTGGTTGCTTAAAAGATAGTAACAGGGGCTGGAGACATGGCTCAGCAGTTAGGAGCACTGGCTCCTCTTGCAGAGGACTGGGTTCCATTCCTAGCACCCACATGGCAGCTAACAACCATCTATAACTCCAGTTCCAAGGGATCTGACACCCTCTTCTGATTTCCTCGGACATTGCATGACATGGGCGCACTTACACGCAGGCAATACACTCATACAAATAAAATAAATAATAAGATATACATATACATATAATTTTTTCTGCTCTTTTTGAGACAGAGTTTCTCTATAGCCCCAGCAGGTCTGGAACTCACTACGTAGACCAGGCTGGCCTCGAACTCACAGAGATCTGCCTGCCTTTGCCTCTTGGAATTAAAGGTGTGCAACACCATGCCTGGCCTTAAAATATTTAAAAAAAAAAAAAACATATTAACAGTAGAGATTGGGATTGTAGCTCAGTGATTGAGTGCTTGTCTAGCCATGTGTACAGCCTTAGGTTCACTCTCCATCAGCACCAAAAAGAAAAAGAAAAAACCTTAACAAAATGATGATAAAATAACCTATATATCTGGTTCTCAAGGGCACTAGTGGGCTGCTTTGTTTCATTTGGGGAGGTCAGAGGGACTAGGGTGATGATCCATTTCTCTTTTGAGGCCCTGAAGAAAGAGGCTACACACATAAAAGCCCCTCTGAGGTTGCAATCAATTGCCTTAGGTTAGCAAATTATTTAAAAGTTTCCTCATTTATAAAATGGGTTTGATAATCTCAGAACTTCCAAAGTGTTGTTTTGAAGACTGATTATGTGAATGTGACTATGAAATAGAACACTTGAGCTGTGAAATAATAGGTATGTATTCTGTATACTAGGAGGTATATTATTTATTTGTTTTGTTTTTTGAGACAGGTTCTCATTATTCAGCCCTGGCTGGCCTGGAACTCACTGTAGACTAGGTTGGCATTGAACTGATGGAGAGCCACCTGCCTCTGTCTCCCATGTGCTAGGACTAAAGATAGGCACCACTATGCATGGCACTTTTGGTTTTTTTTTTAGATGAGGTCTTGGTATGTTTTCCGGGCTAGTCTTGGATGGCTCAAGTGATCCTCCTGCTTCATTTCCTGAGTAGCTAAAAGGTACATTATTAAGGGAGTAAGCTCAGGGTCTGGTACATAGATAAACAAGTAGACATTATAATACTGAATAAATTCTATGGTAGTAAATCTTGGGTCTCTTAATACTTGATTCCTCTTAACTGACTCTCTGTACATTTGTTTTGTTTGTTTGTTTGTTTGTTTTAAAGCTTTAAGAGATTCTAGGGAGGCCTGAAGAAATGGAACCGTTTGCTTAAGGGTCATATCCATTGTCAGTTAATTTAAAAGCTGGAACTAAGACCTGAGTTGTCTCACTCACTGTTGCTGTTAGCTGCAGTTTACAACTGACTTTTGCTGTTCTTCCTTGCCCCAGATCTTTTCAGATAGGGTCCTCCCTCCTGATTCTGCCCACCCAGTTTTCAGCTTCTGTTCACAGTTACTGCCTTCTCTCACAGTTACTATTGGAATGCAAGTCAGAGGACTAGGCAATCTGAAGTTTGAGCTTGTTGACATAAAATGGTTCCTACTACTGACTATACATTAGAATTACTTAAATAATTTTTATGAAGTATGATATGTAAGATTCTGATTTTATTTCTATACTTGTTATTCATGATGCTATATATTTACAGTAGTATACCCAAATTGCTTGGTAAATTTTATGTATATATAATCATGTAAAAACTTATTAAGATGTGTAGAAAACCCAAATATAAAGTATTTCCAGAACTCTAGAACATCCCCTCATGCCTCTTCCTCATCAGTACTGGCCCCCTAAGTAAAAACTTACCATTTATCTATCCATCCATCCATCTATCCATTCTTTTTGTTTTTTTGAGACAAAGTCTCTCTCTTTTGTGGGGAGGGGATCTTTTTTTTAAGACAGGGTCTCCCTGTAGCCTCAGCTGGTCTAGAACTCACTATGTAGACCAGGCTGTCCTTGAACTCACAGAGATCTGCCTGCCTCTGCCTCCTGAGTGCTGGGATTAAAGGTACCCATCGAGACAAGTTCTCTTACAGTCCACACTGGCTCCAACTCTGCCTTGAACTTTTAGTTCTGTCTTCACCCTCCAAAGTGTTGAAATTACAGGTGTGTACTACCAAGTCCAGCTTTGTTTTGTTTATTTGAAAACAGATATATATAATCATGTAAAAACTTATTAAGATGTGTAGAAAACCCAAATATAAAGTATTTCCAGAACTCTAGAACATCCCCTCATGCCTCTTCCTCATCAGTACTGGCCCCCTAAGTAAAAACTTACCATTTATCTATCCATCCATCCATCTATCCATTCTTTTTGTTTTTTTGAGACAAAGTCTCTCTCTTTTGTGGGGAGGGGATCTTTTTTTTAAGACAGGGTCTCCCTGTAGCCTCAGCTGGTCTAGAACTCACTATGTAGACCAGGCTGTCCTTGAACTCACAGAGATCTGCCTGCCTCTGCCTCCTGAGTGCTGGGATTAAAGGTACCCATCGAGACAAGTTCTCTTACAGTCCACACTGGCTCCAACTCTGCCTTGAACTTTTAGTTCTGTCTTCACCCTCCAAAGTGTTGAAATTACAGGTGTGTACTACCAAGTCCAGCTTTGTTTTGTTTATTTGAAAACAGAGTATTGCTGTGTAGTCTGGCTAACCTGGTATGTATTTCTATGTAGCCTAGGTGTGCACTACCACTCTCAGCTTTATACTGTCTTTACTGATTGACTTTGTCCTTTATTGCTGTTACAGTACTAGGGGCTGAACCTAAGGCCATGCTAAACGACCACTCTATCACTGAGCTACATCCCCAGCTCTCCTTTTACTTTTTATTTATTTTGGGCAGAGTCACTAAGTTGCCTCGGCTGACCTTGAGCTCTCTTTGTAGCCTAGCAGGCCTTGAACTTCAGATCCTGTTTAGTTTCCCAAATGACTGAGATTACAGACCTACTCCAACAGGCCTACTGTTTTTTTGTTGAATTTCATAGAGAGTCAGACAGTATGCATTCTTTTGGTTCTGGTGACAGTGGCAGCTGCTTCCTCCCCCCCCACCTCCTCCTCCTCTTCCTTCTCCCTCTCTTTTTCTTTCCTCTTACTTCTTTCTTCAACTCTTCTTCATCCTATCGAATACCTATCTATGTCGTGTGCTGAGTTATACACCACTACATTGTGTGAATTATTTCTACTGTGGATGGACATTTGTAATAATACCAATTTTGGCTCTATGAGAAAGCTGCTATGAACATTTTTGTTCTTATATGTCTTTTGGTGGATGTATGCCCTCATTTCTCTTGATTATATACGAAGAAATGGGATTACTGGGTAATTTATTCAGCTTTGGTGCATAACTACTAAATTTTTTTTTTTTTTTTGGTCTTTTTGAGACAGGGTCTCCCTGTAGCCTCAGCTGGCCTAGAACTCACTATGTAGACCAGGCTGGCCTCGAACTCACAGAGATCTGCCTGCTTCTGCCTCCTCTAAGTGCTGGGGTTAAAGGCATGCGCCACCATGCCCGGCTATAACTACTAAACATTTTTAAAAATTATTTTTTTAAGTGTATGAGTATATTGCCTGCATGTATGTAAGTGCACCTGTGTTTTGCAGTGCTCTCGGAGGTCAGAAGAGGGTGTCAGATCAACTGGAACTGGAGTTATAGATGGTTGTTAGCCCCCATGTGGGTGCTGGGATTCGAACCCAGGTCCTCTGCAAGAGCAGCTAGTACTCTTAAGCACTGAGCCATCTCTCCAGCCCCTACTAAACATTTTATGGCTGTTTTGTTAATTTTTTTTAGTTTTGAAAAACTTCAAAAATATACAGAAGTAGGGAGACTTACTCCACATATATCTAGATTCATCATCATCATCATCATTATTATTATTTTGTGAAACATGGTCTCTCTGTAGCCCCAACTGTCCAGAAACTCACTTTGTAGACCAGGCAGGCCCTCCATCTCACAGAGATCCTCCTGCCTCTACTTCTTGAGTGCTGGGATTAAAGACATGTGCCACCATGCTCAGCCAGGCTGGTCTTTTAAAAGGATTTTATGTTATTATTTTTTAAATTGTGTGTATGTGCATATGAGTGCAGGTACCCTTGAAGCCAGAGGCATTGGATCCCCCTGGAGGTAGAATTATAGGTAGTTGGTTGTAAGCTACCTGATATTGGTGCTATGAATCAAATGCCCATTCTCTGTAAGAACAGCACATACTCTTAACCACTGGGCCATCTTTCCAGCCTCTTGGGCTGGTCCCAAACTCCTGATCTCAGTGGTCCTTCTCCTTTGGCCTCCTGAGTAGTTGGGGCTTCATTTAAAAAAAAATATTTATTATTTTTATTTTATATTTGAGCATGCTGCTTACATGTAGGTAGGTGCACCTGGGTTGTGCAGTGCTGGCAGAGGTCAGAAGAGGGCATTGGATCCCTTGGAACTGGAGTTTATGGTTGTTAGCCACCATGTTGGTGCTGAGAATCAAACCTGGGTCCAGTGCTCTTAACTGATAAGCCTTCTCTCCAGCTCCAGGGACTTCATTTTTTAGTGAATGAGCAGTAGTGGATCAGTTATCAATATTACATGGATGCTTGAGAAGTGAAGTGTTGCTGTGGAAATGATAATAAACCTCAAGGAAGAACATGAGAGTTATTTACTAAGTTCCCGTTTATCTGCATCAGTTTGACTTTATTGTATGAATCTTCTTATTTAGTATCTTCAAGGGCTGGGGATGTTGTTCAGTGAGGCAACACTTCCCTAGCATGTGTTCATGTGCAAGACCCTGGGCTCAACCTCTAGTACCCCCTTCCCAAAGTAAGTAAAAATAAAAAGGAATTTCTAGTGGGAACTTAAAAGGTTGATTCTCCAATCTAAGAATTAGACTGAAGAGAAAAAAGTAGATGTGACTTCTTTACTGTTAGACTTAAAACCGTTTTTTGAGACAGGGTGGTCTCCCTGTAGCTTCAGCTGACCTGGAACTTGCTTATGTAGGTGAGGCTGGCCTCTATATCACAGAGACCTGCCTGCCTCTACTTCGCAGTGCTGGGATTAAAGCCGTATGTACCATCATGCTTGGCTCTTAAAACATTTTTGAAATTACATTAATTAGTGTGTGCATGTGCATGTGTGTGTATATGTATGCATACGTGTGTGCTGTGGTGCGTGTTTAGAGAATAACTTGTAAGAGTAGGTTCTTTCTTCTGCCACGTGGGTCCTGGGGATTGAGCTCAGGTAGTCAGGTTTGGTGGTAAGTGCATTTACCCACTGAGTCATCTCACTGGCCCTGTTTAAATTTCTTTTCTTATATAGACTGAGATTTTAAAATTAGATAACCAAAATCAAACACTGGAAAACAGGTCATTCACAATAATTCAGGTACTAGAGCCTTAATGAAAGGAAAAGAGATTAAGCAGTTAAATCAGTATGCAGCAGGGGAGGAAATGTTAAAATACTTATGCAAGCAGGAGGTTGTGTCCTAAGATAGGCTACAATACAGTGCAGTGTGACTGGTGGTTTCCTGTATCAGGAGTGCATAGAATGAATGACTCCCCTTTGTCTGTACCTTGTAGCAATTAGTCACACTTTCTGTTTTTTTATCTGCTAGGACAGTGTCCAATCTTAGTTTCATCAGATATAAACATTCATTAGTTTTTATAGAAAAATGATAATGTTGGTCGTTAGCATAGGCTGAAACGGAATCACAAGTACAGGAAACCTGAAACCCCAGGGAAGTCAGAGGGGCTTGTAGCATATGTCTTGAGGTACTGCGGTATCATAGATTGCCAGAAATAGAAGGGCTCTTGGGCATTTGGGGTTTATCCAGGTCCTCTCCCCACCCCCCATTCTCTCCCCTGCCTCTTCCTATGGATTGCCTTATGGATTGAATCTAGGGACCCACACATGCTAGGCAAGTACCCTACTACTAAGCTATATCCCTAGCCCTCTTTCTACTTTTTATTTGTGCGTGTGTGCACCCGTGTGTGTGTGTGTGTGTGTGTGTGTGCGTGCGCGCGCGTCTGTCTGTCTACATTCTGGTATCTAGTATGTGTGTGGCTGCATGTGCATGTGGAGGCCAGAGGTTGGCATCAAGTGCCTTTCTCAGTTGTTCTCCACTTTATTTTTAAGATAGGGCCTCTCTGAACCTGGAGCTCACTTTTTCAGCTAGGCTGGTTGACCAATGAACTCCAGATATTTGGGTTGTTGAGGTTATACTGGATTTTTATGTGGGTTCTGGGGATTGAACTCAGGTCCTCATGCTTGCATGGCCAGCACTTTACCAACTGAAGTGTCTTCTCAGCCCTTGCTTTTTGAGATAGAGTCTCACTAAATTAAATTGCCCATGCTGGGCTTGAATTCACTCTGTATCTCAATCAGATCTGAACTTGCAGTCTACCTGTCTTTGCCTCCTGTGTAGCTAGGATTATAGGCATGTACCACGTGCCTGCCTGGGCCCTATTCTCTACTTAATGAACTTCCTTGCATCCAGTTCCAAAGGGGGGAGATCATGGTCAGTCTTTTTTCATCATACTCCCCCATTCACTTAACTGCATCCTGTATTCATACTCATTTTTGTCTTCCCTCCATCCTTCCCTCTCTCTTTCCCTCCCTCCTCCCTCCTTTCCTCCCCTCTCTCTTCCTTCCTCTATCTCTTCTTCCTTCCTCCCTTTTCTCTCTCTCCCCATTCCAAGTCTGTATCTTTCCATTTTTGGGTGCTGAACCCAGTTCCTCATGCAAGTGCTCTACCGCTAGACTGTCTCCCCCAACTCCTTAGCCTGTATTTTCAAGAAAATTCCAAATATCATGTAATTTCATTTATCAGTGTGTTTTTGTGCACATATATACATGTAAAAGCTAATGACCTTCCTTCCCCCAAGGACTTCTTTGTTATTGGTGTTAAAAGATTTATTTGGGTCTGGAGAGATGGCTTAGCAGTTAAGAGTGCTTGCTCCTCTTCCAGAAGACTGCAGCTTGGTTCCCATCACTTGTACTGGGCAGCGCACAACTGCCTGTGACTCCAGCTCCAGGGGTTCCAGTACCCTTTTCTGAGGACGCACATGGCACACACTCAGATGTACACACACATAAATAAAATTAAAAAAATTTTAAAGATTTTTATTTTATGTGTATGAGTGTTTTGCCTGCATGTATGTATTTGCGCCACATGTGTGCCTGGTGCCTACAGAGACCAGGAGGGCCTCAGATCCCCTGGAACTGGAGTTACAGGTGGTTGTGAGCTACCCAACATTGGTGTCGGGAGTCAAACCTGGCTCCTTTGCAAGTACTCTTAACCACTGTGTCATCTTTCCAGCTGCCCAAGGATTTTTTTAACAAACGGGCTGGTGAGATGACTCAACCTTTAAGAACACTTGCTGTTCTTCCAGAGGACCCAGATTCAATTCCCAGCATTCACATGGCAGCTAACAACCATCTGTAACTCCAGTTCCATGAGATCCGATACCTTCTTCTGGCCTCTGTGGACATTGCATGCACATGGGGCTTACATACATGCAGGTAGAATGCTTATACACATAAAATAAATAATAAATAAAATATTTAAAGAAAACATCTTCTGTTTAGGCCTGCAAGATGGCTTAGTGGGCAAACGTATCTGCTGCCAAGCCTGATGACCAGAGTTCAATTCATGGATCTCTGCATGTAGGAAGGAGAGAGCCATTGCATGTGAGTGTGCATGCACACACATACACAATATAATTTTTTTTTTTTTGGTCTTTTTTGAGACAGGATCTCCCGTAGCCCCAGCTGGCCTGGAACTTGCTATGTAGAGCAGGCTGGCCTTGAACTCACAGAGATCTGCCTGCCTCTGCTGAGATTAAAGGCGTGCACGCCTGGCTATTTTACTAATATAATTTTTAAAAAGTATGTGTATGTACATGAATGGGTGCACACATGTGGATATCAGAGAACAGTTTTCAGAAGTTAGTTCTCTCCTTCTACCCTGCGGGGTCTTAGGGATTGAATTCAGGCTGTCAAGTAAGCAAGCACTGTTTCCGGCTTGATGGCCCCATAATGTAATTATTTTGGGGGTGGTTTGTTTGAATCAGGAACCAATCAAAGTCCATACATTGGTGGCTTTTAAGAATCTTTTTGAAGCCAGCTTGGTCTACATAGTGAGTTCCAGGCCAGCTGGGGTTATAAGGAGACCCTGCCTCAAAAAGAAAAAAAATAAACTTTTCATTGGGATAGTTCAGTGGTTAAGAGCACTTGTTGCTCTTGCAGAGGACCTGGACATGGTAGCTTACTACCACCTGTAACTTCAGTTTCAGAGAATTAAGACCTCCACGGGCACTGGATATTCGGGCATGCACATTCGTAGATGTAGGTAAAACACTCATACATATTTCTGTACACATATATCTGTAAGTCCTTTTTTTATCTTTCTCACCTCACCTTTAAAAAATATGCAAGATTGTTGTAGTTGCCTGTTATATCAAAAACTAGCAGCACAAAATGATACATATTGTATTAAAACTTTAATTTTTTAAAATTAAATTTTATTTATATGTATGTGTTGTGGGGGGTACATGCTGGTCAGAGGACAACTTGTGGGAGTTGGTTCTCTACTAACACCATGTGGGTCCCAGATACTGAACTCAGGAGACTTGGCAGCAAGTGCTTTTATTCACTTGAACCATCTTGTTGGCCCTTGTATTATTACAGTGTTTGTAATGTCAAAATCTGGGCATGTGTGAGCTACATCCCCAGCTTCCCTCATTTTATTTCCTAGAAAAATTTTATTAAACACCACATATGTGCACATAAAGTACAGGTGCCCATGGAAGCCAGTGGTGAGGAGTTGGAGTTACAGGTGACTGTGAGCCACCCTATGTGGGTGCTGGGAATTGAACTCGGGTCTTTTGGAAGATCAATATGTACTCTTAACTCTTAACTGCTGAGCCATCTCTCCAGCGCCATTGTATTTTATTTTTGAGATAATGTCTTGCTGTATCATCCCAGATCAGCCTCAAACTTGTGATCTTTCTATTTCAGCTTTCTAAATTCTGGATTACAGGCATGTGTCACCATGCCTGGCTTAAGAGTAACAGAGAGCCTGAGAGGGAGAAAGAGAAATAAGTACAACAGTGCCTATATATACACACTAGTAAGAAGTTTTTTAATAACCTGACCTTGGACTTGATGTTTATAATGGTTACCATACCTGTTTTTTCATTAGAAGCAGTCTGCACTCAGAGGGAGGAGCCCATATAAGCATATGGATGGATAATGGGAACAGTGATCACTGGGAACATTGTAGAAGACTGTTCCCCTCCTAGAGATGAACTCTGGAGTCCATATCTATATTTGCCCTTTCACTGCATAGTCAGTGTTAGAGGAGACAGAAGGCCTCCCGATGCTTGCATTTCATTTGTTTCTATGTAATAGCTGTTATTAAGCAGTTTGCTTCTATGACACATTGGGAAGTGTCATATCTATGTATGTCAGTTAACCATTTTAACTGTCAAGGATCATAGGTAAGATTGGTTGATTGGCTTCAAGGCAAGTTCTTAAAAATTATTGACTATGTATTTCACACAACACTGGGCTTTGGAGGTACAAAAACAATACAGAAGAGTAAGAAGAAAAAGACAGTCATAGCTACAGAAAGAAAGTGGGGAGGGAGAGGAACCTTCCTCTGACCAGGAGGAAGTAGTATCTGTTCTTTCAGATACTACTTGGTTACACCTTTGGTCCCACCACTCATCCACCTCTCTAAGTATGTCTTTAAATTGTTTCTACTGCAACTATACAAGTTAAATTCTCAAGTTTTCTTTTTCCAAAGATTTCCTAAAGCACCCAGACAAAGGGAGAGGCTGAATTACAATGTGTAAGGTTTAGTCAGGATGGCAATGTAAAGAAAACTTCGTGTTAGATGTGCTTAGGCACGTAATGTCTGTTTTTATGCTGCCCTTACAGCAGCCTCATGAAGTTTAGATATGATTTCTATATACAGTTGAAAAAATTGAGGTGGTAAAGTTTAATCATCAAAATTGTTATGTGACCTGAATTAAAGTTGGGAGCCAAATATTCTGACTCCTGTTGCCTGGGCAGGGTGAAGAGACAGTGTGGAATGGAAACAAAGGGCTGCTCTTTAGAGGCTGTAAAATGGAAAGGTGGTTGTTGCTGCTGGTGGAAAGAATGACCATAAAATATACTTCAAATTAAAATGAGAAGCAGCAGGAAACCTTTTCTACTCAGGCCTGTAGTGTGTATTCTAAACTCCTGATAGTAACAAGGGTTTATGTAGATTTGATGTGTATATAAGCAAAAAAACCAAAAGAAAAGAACAGAAAACCCATTTAGATTGATACATTTAGGTTGGGCACTTAGGAATTAATCCAAAGAAAGTCACATTCTAAGTTGAGTATGAGGGTAAAATCAATTTGAAAACTTTTAGGTGATTTGGACCTACTCAAACTTGGAATTTATACCTGTGACTGTGCTAGAACAGTGCCCATGCCCCCTTGGTTTTAAATCAAGCAAATGACTATCCTCAACTCTCCTTTCTCATTTTGTCTTTCATTTTCTTGACCTAGTGAACACTCTTGACCACACCTTCCTTCTAGAAGAACTCTTCTTTTGACTCCAGTGGCCTAACATTCACTGTCCTAATCTTCCTCTTCTCTGATGTTTTTCAGGCTCATCCTCCTTTCTGTGGCTATTAAATGTTTACTCTCCCAAGCCCTCCTCTCTCCACATAGTAGACATTCTCCCTGGGTGATCTCAGTCCACCCCATTTGCTTTATGGGCATGAGTCATACATTTATGTATCCAGCTCACATCACTTCTCTGGGATATAGACCCATCTGTTATCTGTCAGGCACTATTCTAAGCACTGGGGATACAGTGATGAACTAGACAGAGGTTGATGTGGTTAATAAAGGGGAGAGACAAATAAACAAAATAGCAGTTAGGGTTAATTGCTAAAATGAACATAAAGCATGGTGATAGAAGTTGAGGGCTACTTTATGTTGACTGGTCCAAGCTTTACTGAGGTAGTAAAATTTATACTGACCTTTGAATGACCAAAAGGAACCAGCTACACAAAGGGAAGAGGGAACAACCGGTGCAAAGGCCATGGGGTAGAAATGAATGTAAGAAACAGGAAGTAAGGAGGGGAGTGGTAGGAAATGAGATCAGAAAGGAAGGTTAGGGGCCAGATCTTGTAGGACCTTCATAGGCTGAAAATTTTAGATTAATCTAAGTGGAATGGATGGGGTACAGTTTAATCTGCTGTTTGGAGAATGGTCTGTATGGGGACAACTGGAACCAGAGAGGCTTACGGGGGCTATTACAGTAGGTAGAGTGAGAGCTCAGAATCTTATATTTTTGCACAGTAGGGAGTGTAGAGGACAGAGGGACAGATCCAAGAAAAGTAGTTGACAGGACCTGCTCATAGATTTGTACTTGCAGCTGGAGGGAAAGAAAAGTCAGTATGATTCCAGGTGTGTGGCCTGCATAGATGGGTAAGTGGTGCTGCTGTAACTGGGATAGGGGACACTGAAGAGGAATGGGTTTGCAACAACAAGAGTGGAAAGTGGTATACCATGAGGAATACACAGATGTGTATGTGAGTACTTGTGTTGTCAGGCATTTAGGCAGAAATCAAAAGGGAGTTTTTGTTTTGTTTTTTCAAATGGAAAATTCTAGAATCTTATTTCTCATATGATCTCTGTATCAATTGGGAACTTGTTAGAAATACAGAATCTAATTTTAATGAGATTTTCTAGTTGACTTGTATACACATTAAAGTTTGAGAAGTACTATTCTTTTTTTAAATATTGTATTTATTATTTTTATTTTATGTGTATGAGGATATTGCCTGCATGTATGTGAGTGCACCCGTGTTGTGCAGTGCCGCAGAGGTCAGAAGAGGGCTTCAGGTTCCCCTGGAACTGGAGTTAAGGATGGTTCGTAGCCACCACGTGGGTGCTGGGAATTGAACCCAGGTCCTCTGCAAGAGCAGTCAGTGCTCTTAACCACTGAGCCATCTCTCCAGCCTGAGAAACACTATTCTAAGAGGATGATTTCTCAACTTACAATGGCGTTGCAGGACCAATTTATTTATTTATTTTTTCTAATCTGCCAGGGACCTCCCTGTGGTGCCATATATGCTTTGTTCATTGCTCACTCCATATTGTACTCAGTGAGTCTATCAACACCCTTGTTGGCCTAGATCCTGTTTGAGATGAGTCCACTGGCCACATGTTCCAATGTTGCAGTAAATGCCAGCTTGCTATGCAAGTTTCTAAATGCCCTCACTTTCTGTAATTCTAATGGCAACAGCTTATGAGCCAGTGCTGGTCTGTGCAGTTTAAGTAGCATTATTCTAGAACATGTTGTATGCTGACAAGAGAAAAGAGTAATGAAGTAAGAGAGAGGGGGAAGGGTGGAGGTAATGCATATGAAAAGCCAGGGCACTGGATCCAAGATAGACAGGAAGAGTTGTGTTTCATCTTAAGACTCCACATTGTAACTAGGGAAAGCAGAATGCTGGCATGGTGTTGGATTTGGAGGTAGGAAAATAAGGGTCTGGATGTTGCTTCTTGGTGACACTGTCAGATGATAGGACTAGAAGTTTATGAAGAGAAAAAAAGGTATGAAAGAGTGGTTTGGGAGAACTTTCCAAAAAGGCAACTTTAAGATGTGTGCATTAAGATGTGTGTTTGCAGTCTGTGGTGCTAAGTTTAAAATGGCACCAGTCAGTGATAATAGTGGTTATCTTTTCTGTGGTATTTAGATGCTTTTGTGTAGGACCAGAGAGGCTCCTAGTTTGGTTTAGTTGGGGATTGAAATTTTCAATATGAAAAGGGAGAAGGGCAAGTGGAATTAAAGGTGTTTACAAGGACTGGTTATGAGGGAAGTAACACAAAGAAGACTATGTAAAATTACTTAACCTAGCCTTCTTTTATAGGCTAGAGATAATAGTGTCTGCACATAGAGTTCTAAGGATGAACTTCATTCATAAAAGGTGCTTAGAACAAATGGTATAAAGCCCAGTGTGTACCTGTTATACCATCTTTCCAGGTTCTCATAACTAGCCTCCTCACTGATTCTCTTCATACTATTCTTCCTCCTATCTGTTACCCATACTGAAAGAGAATGATCTTAGTGGAACACACATATATGTCTTATTCCTATTTAATACTAAAGTAATTTCCTGTAATTCTTTAGATAAAGATGCAAATTGATGCCAGGTGTGATGGGACAGGCCTTTAATCTCAGCACTGGGGGTGGGGAGCAGGGAGGCAGGTGCATCTCTGAATTCTAGGCCAACTTGGTCTACATGGTGAGCTCCAGTGCAGCTAGGGCTACATCGTGGGACTGTCAATAAAACAGTAATAACAATACACAGATTAGGCCCCATAGGTATGCATGGGCCGCTCCCTATGTACCTGTCCAGCTTCCTCTTTTAACCAGGGCCTCGGTAGTCCAGGTTGGCCTAGAATTCATTGTGAAGCCCAGGCTGACCTCAAAACTTCTCCTGCCTTAGCCTCCTCAATGCTGGATTAAAGACTTGAGCCACCATGCTTGGCTGCTTCCTCTGTTTTTTTAGATCTTCAAACTCACTATGTATCCCTTCTACTCATAACATTCTTATTAGGGGGAGCCTGTGTAGGCTTATGGAGTGATTCAGTTTCTACTCAGTTGTACTATATATAGCTTATATAATAAATGACAGAATTTTTTTCTGTTGCACTCTACTGTCAGTGCTGTGAAGACAAGGACAGGTTCTCTTCACTGTCTCACCCTTACTGCTCACCTCAGAGCTTGATATACTGCACTATAGGTAGCTGTACTTATTTGAATGAATGAATGAATATGCTCAGCAGCTTACATAGGTTTGAGATGTTTGGACTGTAGAACAGGACTGGCTTTTCTGTGGGTAAAATTTGAGAGAACTCCCTAAAGGTGGTGTAATAGAAAAGAGAAGCAAAATTTGGAGGAGAAATAACCTGAGTAAGAATCTACTACTCATCAGCTATGTGACTTTGAGCCCTTGTTTCTTCTTTATAAGATGAACATGATGGTATTTATGTGATCACAGTTACCATGAAGACTAATAGATAATAAAAGGCTCTTGTGATTTCTTTCCTCCTTTAGGGTAATTGTGACTTGCTGTTTATCTATATTTGCCATTCTGCCTATAATCCTTAGCCTTTCTTGATAATCATAGATCCTTAGATGTTAAGAGACCCAGCATGCTCTTCAAATTCAGTCAGTTTTTTCTTCATGTTTTTGTTTGTTTGCTTTGTTTTGACACAGAGTCTCTTTATGTAGTCCTAGATGGCTGGTCTGGCTGCTGAGATTAAAGGTGTGTGCCACCAAAGCTGGCTAGTCAAATTTATTTTGGTCTTTTTGAGACAGGGTCTCCCTGTAGCCTCAGCTGGCCTGGAACTCACTATGTAGACCAGGCTGGCCTCAAACTCACAGAAATCCTCCTGCCTCTGCCTCCTGAGTGCTGGGATTAAAGGCATGTGCCACCTCACCCGGCCTAGTCAACTGTCTTGAAGCAAGGGAACAACTAGCAATTTTAGACATGTGGTTCTCTTGCTGAACCTCAGTCATGGGCTAATTGCAAGAAAGTTAGTCTCAATTATAGATTATTTGTTAGAAAAAGCAGCAGAACCAGGTTCCGAGTACTGGTTTGCAAATAGATATACTAATCTCATTAGTCTTAATTGGGTTTTATTACTTGTTAATAAATGCACTCGGGGGCTGATGAAGGGGTTAAGAGCAGTGATTGCTCTTGCTGAGGACCCTCGTTCTCTTCCCAGCACCCATATGGTGGCTGACAACTGTCTCTAACTCCAGTTCCAGTGGATCCGATGCCCTCTTCTAACATCCATGGGCATTGCATGACATGGTTGCGCCTACCCACGTGCAGGCAATACATTCATACACATAAAATAAAAATAATAAAAATATTTAAATAAATGCTTCCAAAAGGCATGCAAGTTCTTAAGACTTTGTTAGCATTCTAATCTTACTTGTACTTGTGGTTCTTTGATATAGTTTCTTTATAAGGTGGAAAGAGCCTGATACACAGACTTGAGATTACTGGTATGTAATCCTGTGTCTTACTAGCTTTCAAAAAAGGCTTTCTAGTCACTTAATCTGCTTCCTTATACTGTTGTATTTGCCTTCCCATCTCAAGGGCTGTGTAAATTTAAAAACATGCATCTTAGAAGACTCAAAAGCACTGTCTCATGAGAAACATTATTTTAGCAGTCTTCCTTCATAGACAGGTATTGGAATCTCTATTAGTGACACACTTAAGAATTAATGATAGGAGTGGGTATGTAGCCTGGATGTAGAGCACTTTCTTACTTAGTAAATACAAGGCCTTGGGTTTGATCACCAGCACTACCAAAAAGGAAAGGAAAAAAAGCAATGATGGCTTTACAAATTCATTTTTGGGACTGGAGAGATTGCTCAATGGTTAAGAGCACTGACTTGCTGCTCTTGCAGAGGACCTGGGTTTAGTTCCTGAGGGCTGTTGTCTCTTCTCAGTTCCCCACTTAAGTCAGAAGCAGTCACTTGCTCTGGATTCTCTTCTTTCCTTATTCAGGGAGGTGGAGTGAGCAGGAGTGGGGAGGAAAATGCAGACTTGCCAAAATTAATGTGTCTTCTGCAAGCTACATTTTTTTCCCCTTCCATTTGTACTTACACTGCCCTCAGCTCCAACATGCAGTGACTTGAGCATGTGGAGTTAGTAAGGGTACCCAGGTTGACTGCTTTACAAACTTGAGTGGCATTAGATTTACTCTTACCAAGCACCTGGCAAGAAGTAGTTTCAGGATCACTGGTCCCATCTTGTCCTGCCTGAACAGCCGGAGTGGTGCCTCAGCCTTTTGCCTGAACAGCCGGAGTGGTGCCTCAGCAATTGGAGGGAAAAACCCAACTCTTCCTGCTTCCCAATAATGCAGTGGAGCTACTTTGGACATGGTGGCTCTCTTGGGTTTTAGGTTTTATCCTGCCTTTTCCTTTTCCACCATCACATGCTCTTTGCTTTTATCTGGGAGACACCAAGAGGTTAATAAGAAGATGAGGGTTCAATAAAATTTTGGGGTAATAGCTTCTCTCTAACTCTGTGATCTGAAGTCATTCTATATCCTGGCATCAGTTTTTCTGAGAGATTAATTAATTAATCAGTTAATTACTTTGTACACGCTGGCAAAAGCTCTGATGGTGATTTTTGTGGAGGCCACAGAGGACCCAAAGTTATTTCTGTTTGTCTAGTTGTTCTTTGAGCTTTGTCAACTCCTTTGTCATCTCCATTCTGTTCTTTTTGTTTTTGAAGTTTAGATTTTTTTACCCCTCCCCCATGTGTGTATGTGTGTGGTGTATGCATGCACGTGCATACCCAGGATGTACATGTGTATGTGTTCATGCTTATCCGTCTGTAGGCCAGATGCCAATTTCAAGTGTCTTCCTCTATTGCTCTTCACCTCATTTTTTAAAAAATATTTTATTCTTTTATTTTACATATATGAGTGTAATACCTGCATGTAGTATATAGATGCACCTGTGTTGTGCAGTGCCTGCAGAGGTCAGAAGAGGGCGTCGGATCTCCAGAAACTGGAGTTTATGGATGGTTGTCAGCTGTCATGTGGGTGCTGGGAACCAAACCTGGGTTGGGTCCTCTGCAACAGCAGCCAGTGAGCTGTCTCGCCAGCCCCTCTTCACCTTGTCTTTTATTGAACCCGGAACACTCTGATTGGCCAGACTGGCTGTCCAGCAACCTGCCCCCTCCAAGATCTTCCCAGTAACAGATGCGTACTATACATCTACATCAGGTTGTCGTGTTTTTGTTTTTACCAACCACACCAGGTTTTCTTATAGGGGTGCTAGAGATCCAAACTCAGGTCCTCACATTTGCGTAGCAAGCACTTACCTACTTAGCCATCTCCCCAGCTTCCCATTCTGTTTTTAATCTTAGTGAATTAAAAAAAAAAATTAGGGGCTGGAGAGATGGCTCAGCAGTTAAGAACACTGGATGTTCTTGCAGAAGACCCAGGTTCGAATCCCAGCATCCGCATGGCAGCTAACAACTGTCCTTAACTCCAGTTCCAGGGAATCTAACAGGGAGATTCTGTCCTCCACAGGCATTGAAGGGAACAGGTGCACTTAGCTACATGCAGGCAATACACGCATACACATAAAATAAATAAATAAACAAATAATAAATAAAAATTAGGGGCTGGAGAGGTGGCTCAGAGGTTAAGAGCACTTACTATTCTTTCAGAGGACCCTGATTCAATTCCTAGCACCCACATGGCAGCTCTGTCATCCTCTTTCAGCCTTCCTGGGCACTATACACATACCAGTAGGCATAACACCAAAACATTTGTACAAATTAAAAAAAAATTTTTTAGCCAGGTATGGTTTTGCATGTCTATAGTTCCCAGTACCCGGAAGGCAGAGGCAGGTGAACTTCTGGGAGTTCAAGGCTAGCTTAGTCTACATAAGGGGGTTCTAGGCCAGTCAAGGTTACATAGTGAAACTCTGTCTTTAAAAAAAGAATGTAGGGGCTAAAGAGATGACTCAGTGTTTAAGAGCAATCAGTGCTATTGTAGAGGACCTGGGTTCAGTTCCTAGCACCCATATGATGGCTTACAGCAGTCCAACTTCTCCAGTTCCAGGGGAATCAAATGTCCTCTTTTGGCCTCTGTTGACACTTCATGCACATGATACACACCATGCACATGCACACAGGCAAAAACTTATGCACATAAAATTTTGAGAGAGAAAAAGAATTTAGATTACCATATTTCTGTTCTAAAGTCTTTCAATTTCTCTCCTAAGATTCACTTTTCCCCTCTTAGTTTTTAGCATTTCTTTTACTTTACTAAACTTAGTTATGCTACTTGTATTTTCTATCCTTGTTTGGTCATTTCAACCTGAGTCCATCTTGGTGTTGTGCTGTGACAACTGCCTATTCTTTAATGACTAGATTGCATTTTTCTAGTTCTCTACATAACTTTGGGTTGTATCTTTCACATTTGGTTGTTAGGTTGTAAAAACTGGTTTGGGTTGGTGCTTTTATTTTAGCAGGCAGTTAGTTAATCAGATTCGAACTGCAAGCTCTGTCATACCTATAGGGGTGGCAGTTAAATCTTTGTCCTGTTCTTTTGTAGTTTTTTTTAGCTGAGATATTTGGATTCTGCCATGTACATGTATAGTTCAGGGTCAGCCAGTCTTGGGCCAAGTTCTCACATTATCTCTGGCTGCTCCAGAAACCAGGAGTTTGCTTTTTAATTAGCACTACAGCTAGATGCCCTCAGGCTAGAGCCCATGCCAGTCCTCCTTCAGTTCTCCATCACATCAGATGTTTGTTTTCTGTATCTTATCCAGTTTATATATGTAATCACTAGAGAGTGATACTGGAAGCAGAATTCTCTAATAGTACTTTCATTCACCACAGAAGTATTCTGAGAACAAAAGGATATAACTGTGCTCCTCCTAACAGGCTTTATAATCTTGGGCAAGTCTTTCCTCTCTAAAGCATTCATGCTCCTCAGGAAAATGAGGCAGTTGGTAGACCATCCATATTCTCTAAGGAGTCTTTCTTTCATCTTTGCTTTGGATAGATGGGCATGCACACAATAACCATTTACACCCTAGGCAGGAACAACAAAAAAGCTCTCTGAAGAGGCTGTAGGATTAAAGTTTGGTCATCCTGGGCCATTGAGATGGCTCAGTGGGTAAAGGTACTTGCCATCAAGCTTGATGACCTGAGTTCATTCCCTGGATACCACATGGAGGGAACCTCCACTTCTGCACCCACACACATATTCATACACCCACAGTAAATAAAAGTAACTTTAAAAAAAAGTGAGTAAAGACACTTGTCTACAGTCATCCTGTTATTTCTGGGGATAGAGGCCAGGACACTGAGGATGTGAGAAGTAAATGGTGTTCGTCAAAGGAGACGTTGCTTCTACCACTGAAATAGAGAGATAGTGTAGACAATTAAAAGCAAATCAGAGCCAGGCATGGTGGGTGCAGGCTTTTAATCCCAGCCCTCAGGATGCTGAGGCAGGAGGATCTCAAGTTTGAGGTCAGTCTGGACTACACAGTGAGATGTCACCCCTGCTCCCCCAGTTAGGCCCATCTGGAGGTCCTGTTTGCTTGACTTTAGTATTCCATAGTGTTTTGAAGAAAAAGGCCCCCAGGGCTTTAATAACAAATTTAACAACAAATTAAAAAAAATATTTTTGATTGATTTATCTTTATGTGCATGAATGTTTTGTGTACATGTATACAAGTGCATCACATGGTTCAGTGGCTGTGGACGTCAGAATAGGGTATCGGGTTCCCTGGAATTGGAGTTAAGAATGGTTGTTAGCTGCCATGTGGGTGCTGGGAACTGAACCCAGATATTCTGCAAGAGCAGCCAGTGCTTTTAACCACTGAGCCACCTCTTGTCCATGCCCTCATCTTGTAAGCCATTTGGAAGAAAACCTACTATCTCTTAAATGGAAGCAGGCATGATTTCTGTGATGTGTGTATATTTTAGGGACATGGAACACAGATTCAAGAGACCAGTAGTCTTGTAAGGAGGCCAAGGGTAGTCTATTGGGATGGTAAGTCATGATTAAAGGAAGGGATGTTTGAATGTGAGACCATGTTCAAAAACTTTCGGTTAATACTAAGCTAGAAGATGGCTACCTTTTCATTCTTCATCAAGAGAGGGGAAGAAGAAAAAGTCTCCCTCTAGTAACTCTTCTTTAACTTCAGCAGTAGTTTAGTCAAGTTGGTTGGCTTTTCAGCTCTCTCATAGGAAGCTGCTCATTTCAAAACTGGAAAGTGGTTAGAAGCTCTATGTTTAGTTTTTACTGATATTGGGTGGTTCAGGACCCTTTTGAGGACTGAGTCAAGAGGGCAGTAAAAGGAGAGTCAGCATGGTGAAGGGGCTTTTTCAGAAAGACATCCCAACTATGTCTACTAAGCAAGCTGTACAGCTTTAGAAAAGTCATTTTATTCCTTGAAAGTTAGATTCTATATCTGTACAGTGAGATAACATTATCATATTGCCATCTTATATACAACATAATGCCCAGGATGTAATAGGTACTCTACACATCTTATTTTTAGTAGAATTCCAGCTTTACCCCTAAGTCACTGTGTGATTCATCATCTCCAAGCTTCAGTTTTTTTCCTCAAAAGGGCATTTAACTAGTTCGTTTTTCAAAATGCCTCCCAGCTTCAAAATCCCATATACATGTTTAGAATACTAGGGAATATAGGTTTGCTATTTTAAGTAAAGATAGCTTGGCCCCAGGGACCTTTTCACCTGATAATAGGGAAGTCTTATGGAGCTTGTTTCCCATTCCTAGTTCCTTCACTGCCAGGATATACATCCAGATCTCTTTGCCCCTTTTCTGATGCTGCATTCATTGTATGTGAAAGCCTTTGGGTCAGGCTCAGCCTTAGTGTAATTCATGCTTTACCTAGCTTTTCCTTTCTCTTTATATTCTATCCAGGTCAAAGGCAAGTACCATTGAAAGATAGTGACTGTCCAAGACAGCAAACACTGGGGGAGCAAACAGAAGTCTTCACAGAAAGCTTACATTACCTAATGGTAAGTATGTTACACAGTGAAGTCTGGTATGCTAATGGAATTGGGTGGGTTCTGAAGCCTGTACAGATTTCCACCCCTGTACATGAAGAAAAGTAGTCTTGGTTGGTAGTCTATTATGAATCAGACATTAGGCTGAGCACCTAATGTTACATGTTTTCTCCTTTAAAGTCAACCAACCTGGGTGGTCTTTACAGGCCTGGGTCATACTTTCCCTTCTTGCTGTTACCACTGCAAGAAAGTAATTAAGAGAGCTTAGATAATTTCTCCAAGTTCACACAGGTAGCAGATGATAGAACTGAATTTCCAAAGTAGGTCCTTTTTTCATCACACTGTATTTCTACTTTGAGAAAGTTCTTGGTTGAAGTAGTGCCTGACGTAAGGTTGAAGCACTGAAATAAACAGATTTAACAAACTTTTGATCAACAACTAGTTCCTTTTGGCAGCCTTTTCTGGATTTTGGGTGCCAATCCTTCGTGTGTCTGTGAGGACAGTGGAGAGTACCAATGAAAGAGGAGCAGTAGAGGTGAGAACTTGAGCAGGGACCTAGTGGTCTTGGTTACATGGCATAGGGAATAGATAAAGGCACTCTGGGGAAGAAGAGTCTGGGAAATGAGTAGTGGCCATGGAAGTGGCTGAATATAAGGAAAAATCCCAGTAATATCTCTCATGTCAACTCATTTATGAAACAGACACCATAAAGACAAAGGAAAACTATTCCTGAAGTCGTGGGTGGACAACACAAACATCTTCCTGACCTCATGGATCTTATGTTCTGGCAAAAGACTCAGTAACACATTTGCTAGTAACAAGGTGATTGCATGTACTGGGAAGAAAAGTAAAGTATCTTACCTTAGAGCTGTTCAAAGATGGAATTGTCTTGGTAAGAAGTGAAAATCCTTCCTGCTGTTAGAAATGTTTGAACAGGAGTTGACTGACCTCTTGCTAGTTTGTGCACCAAATGAGAGGGACGGTCTACATCCTTTCTACCCTCAAGAATTCCTGAATGTTGTAGGAATACTGACCCTGATATTTGTATGTCCAAAATACATGAATTTGTGATTCGTGGGGTTGGGGGAATCACTGAAACCAAGTAATTAAATAGAAGCACTCAGAGAGTGCTGCTATACTTGTTAGAAGACCTAAGGTTTAAGATGGGTAACTAGAAGTTCTGATTTTCCTGTATATCAAGAGATGGCAAACTGTGGCCTGCAGTCCCCTTGTCTGATTTTGTAAATAAAGTTTTAATTGAAATACAGCTATGTTTATTCACTTAAGTATGGTATCTGACTACTTCAGACTACCATGTAGAGTTAAATTGTTGGAACAGACACCCTAGGTCCCCCAAAGCCTAAGATATTTACTTCAAGCTAAGTCTCTATACTTCTTTATCAAACTGTAAAGAAAAAGTCTTGATGACCCCTGCTTTAAGTGACTGTTGGGAACAGGAAATGAATCATGGCAACTGTGTTGGGAGAAGGGGCAGGGCAGACTTGATTATGTTCTATTTCAGACCTTCCTGATCTGCCAAGACAGGAGGAAGAGTCCATTTCTAAAGAGCTAGATAGGGGCCACTTAGAAGTAGGTTCAAGGGACTGAGGTTGTAATTCAGTTGTCTAGCATGTCTGGTTTGATCCCAGGTACCACATAAACCAGGTGCAGTGGCATATACTTATAGTCCCAGCACTTGGAGTGGAGGCAGGAGAAATCATAAGTTCCAGGTCATCCTTGGCTATATACCAAGTTGAAGGCCAGCCTGGGATACATGAGACTCTAGCTCAAAAATAAAAAAACAAGGATTTAAGAAGTTTGGCAGAACTGAGCCCCAAACGAGAGACAATTGGTATCTTTCTAGTATAAATTAGATGAGCTAGACATTGGCGTGAGAGACACTGGTTTTAAAAAAATGGACTGACTGGGTGGTGCATGCCTGTGAGCCCAGCACTCAGAACACATTGAGGCGGGAAGATTGTGATTTTGAGACTAGCCTAGGCTGCATAGTAAATTCCAGGACCGCCTGGGCTATAGGGTCAGATACTGTCTCCAAACACAGAACAACAAAGTGTGGGGCTAGCTAGCCTTCCTTGATTTTCTAAGATTTAGTATGAACAACTTTCTTCCCAGATGCCACCTACAGACAGCCAGTTACTACTTCTGATCTCCTAATGTACATATATGGTGGTCACATGTGCTAAATAAGCAGTGTAAAAAGATAGAATGGGGGCTAGAGAAATGGCTCACGTTTAAGAGCAGTAGCTGCTCTTCCAGAGGACCTGGGTTTGGTTCCCAGCACCCACATAGTGGCTACAACTGATGGTGGCTAACAACAGTAACTCCAGTTCCAGGGGTTCTGACACCTTCTCTGGTCTCCGTGGGCGTTGTACACATACAGTAAACACTCATGCACATAAGAAATAAGTTTTAAAATTTTTTACAAAAAGGTAGAGATGAAGTACATATTATGCAAGATTTTTTGTCAGAGATTAGAACTGAAGTGTAGAGATCTGTGGCTTGGCCGAACAGCATAGTGGTCTTAAAAGAAGATGAACTTTGAGGGGCTGGAGAGAGGCTCACAGGTTAAAAACACCGGCTGCTCTTGCAGAGGTTCTGGGCTTGGTTCCCAGCACCCACATGGCAGCTAACAACTGTCTGTAACTCCAGTTCCAGGAGATCTGATGCCCTCTTCTGGCCTCCATAGGCACTGTATGACACAGGTACACTTACATATATACATATATACTCACACACATAATAAAAATAATAAAATTAAAAAAATAATATGAACTTTCAAACAAGACCTGGAGTTACCATCCTGGCTATCCTTCTTAACAGCTGTGTGACCTGGGGCAAGTTCAAGGGTGTGTACCCCATAACATTATTGTGCAGGCTTAATAACAGTAATGGTTACTGTCTGTCATAAGCTATGTGCAGTGCCTTCTGCTTGACACTGTTTGTACCCAGGGATTGCCACTTTGTCATTGTGTAGATGCAAAAATTTCAGGGGAATAATTTGTTAAAGAACATAAAAAGTAGGCCTCGAATGGAGCACTTTTCTAGCAGGGATAAGACCTTGGGTTTGATCCCCAGCACCACACACAAACAAACATACCAACAGTGGATCTGGGATCCCTGAAGAACACATGTATTTGAGGTACCTTATTGGCTGGAGTATAGTAGTGCTCAGTTTTCAGCTCTGCCTGTCTGTTCCTCTGATCTACCCTTTTGTTCTTCTTCTGTGCATAGGCTAATGCTCAGAATACTTTGTAAAAGTCCTTAAAAGTTTAGGGAAGCCAGGCATAGTGGCATACCCCCTTAATCCCAGTACTCGGGAGGCAGAGGCAGATGGATCTCTGTTATATCGAGGCCAGCCTGGTCTACATAGCAAGTTCCAGGCCAACTGGGACTACAGGAAGACCTTGTCTCAAAAAAAGTAAAATACAAAAAAAAAAAAAAAATTGTCGGAAGGTGATTTTGCACAATGGGAAAAATGCTGGCTAGACCATCAAGAGACTCAAGTCTTTGGCTTTACTACAATATTTGGCGGGGGGTGGGGGGGAAGATCACAATATTTACTTCAGAGTCTGTTTTCTTATTTTTAAAATCTGAGGATTGGGCCAAACAGGTCATTTTATTTTAAATAAAATCTGTGCAGTCAGTCATTGGAGTAACAGTATGGTAGAAAATCAAAACCAGTTGCCTTGGTTGACCAAGTGAGAGAAAGAACCTGCTCACACTTCTCCTGCTCCATTTCTCCTAGATGGCACCTGAGGCTGGTGTGAAAACCAGCAACCTGAATAGTCTTTAGCTGCCTTTGGTTTTGAAATCCTATTCTGAGAAGTGGAGGAAAGACCAGAAACATTTTCTGTTTTCATTTAACACTCCAGTAACTATAGTTGGGCAGCTTGTGAGTAGTGGTGTTGGCAGTTTGGTCCCCTTTCCATAGCAAAGACCTACAGGCAAGAAGGGGAAAGTACTATGGTTGAGACACTGCAAATGGTGCAGGACTTGGGTAAGATCTTTCAGAACATTACCCCAGGACCTGATATTTGGTGCTGTCTGGATCCACTCTTGCCAACCATTTTCTCCTTTGTAATTCATGAGTAGTTCTTTGGTATTATTTAATGTTTTCTATTAATGACCAGTGTCTGGCCAGCCATTGAATCATTAGGAAGTTCATTTAGCCACTCATATTCACCAAATTTAAAGCATTTACTGTGCTAGACTCCCTGCTGGGCACTGAGAATACAGTGATAAGAAAGCAAGTAAGGGAAGGTAGAGTGAATGAATAAAACTTCTTACAGTGTGATCAAATTGAGTGATAGAATCAATACAGCAGACTAAAAGCAAAAGAGGCCTTGATCTGCCCTAACTTCAGGAAGGAGGTGCTAACATGGGTTCTGAAAAATGGGAAAGGAATCAAGCTTACTACCCAGACATGAAAGAGAGTGCAAGAGTACAAAACCTGGGGCTGGAGATACCACCACCACCACCACCACCACCACCAATCACCCAAACAAGAATGAGAGTTGACCTGCAGACTGAAGACAAGAGTGAGAGGCAGGTGGGCAGGCAGGGCCAGAACATGCAGGGCTTCCCGTGTCATATTGGGGAATTTAGACTTTAACCTGAGAGTAATGAGGATCTTGAACCGATTTTAAGTGGGGTAATGATGTTTAATGCTGTTCTCTCTTCTTAGTTCCAATAAGTACTTGCTGCTTATTTACTGGGTTTAGCTCTTTTTTCTCCCTCCCCTTCCCTCCCCTCCCCTCCCCTCCTTTCTTTTTCTATTTTTTAAATTTTATATGTATGAGTGTTTTGCCTACATGTATATAAGTGCACCATGTGCATGCAATGTCCTGCAGAGGCCAGAAGAGTTATGGATGGTTGTTAGCCACCATGTTTGGGCTGGGAATCAAACTTGGGTCCTCTGGAAGAATAGCAAGTGTTCTTAAACCACTGACCTGTCTCACCAGTCCTGGGATTTAGCTTTTTCGTTGCTGTGCTGTACTGGTTAACTCTCCTCACTCAGACTTGAACAGAACATACAAAATTGACACCAAAATCCAAATGAAGGGGCTAGAGAGATGGCTCAGCAGTTGAGTGGTTACTGTTCTTGTAGAGAACCAGTTTGTTTCCCAGCACCTATGTCAGGCTGCTCACAACCACCTGTAATGCCAGGGAATTCAATGCTCTCTTCTGGCCTCTACAGGCACCCATCCACAGAGACATGTGCACACTCACAGACATTTGGATAAAAATAAAATCTTTCTTATCCTGTGAGCTGGAGCTGTGATCCCATCCTGAGAACCTGCAGCTGTGATCCCTTACTATGAGCTGGAGTTGTGATCTGCTCCTGAGAACCTGGAGCTGTGGTCCTCTCCTCCGAACCTGGAGCTGTGGTCCTGACTTGTGAACCTGGAGCTATGGTCCCCTCCCACAATTCAGCATTAGGGTCCCCTCCCATGAACCTGAAGCTTTGGTCCTCAGCCAACCCTGAGCTACGTTCCTCTGGCAGTGGGTTGATGGTGGAGTAGATTGGAGGATGGAGGACTTCCCAGTGTTAGGCTGCAGCTCAGCCTTCTCTGAGTGACTGCATTCCCCATGACTCCCTCCCGCAGGGTTCCAGGTTTTGCTTGGCAGTAGCTTTGCCCCTATGTTGGGCTTTTGCTGGGGACAGGGGAGGTCTCCATCATTTTCAGATTCCAGTCTTGGGAGAACTGACTCTTGGGAGATGGGAGAATGAAATTTCCACTTCCCGTAAGGGCCCACTATGGTCTTGACTCCACACATGGTCCTGGGCACCCAGGCCTTGACATTGGACCTCTCCCATTCCCAGGCAACAAGAGGTTTTTCTATTACTCTTCTACAGCCGTAGTGTACCTGTGCCCTATAGAAAATATAAATTACCCAGTTGAACTTCTAGAGATAAAAATCACAGACTGGGAAGTTAAAAAATTATTATATAATAACTAAGCTGATATAATTTTCAAACTGAAAATACATAATTGTATTTTAGAATGTAAATTTAAAATTGTCTACTATAATTTTTTAGTATTATTTACTGACAGAACTGTACTATCAAGCTTCAGTAACTGAAATTTATCACTGTTGCTGTAATGTGAGTTTGGTATTCATTTCTTTTCCAAATACTTGAATCCATACAAAGTTATTCAATGTAACTTTTTTTTTTTTTTTTTTTTTTGGTCTTTTGAGACAAGGCTGTAGCCCTAGCTGGCCTGAAACTCACTATGTAGACCAGGCTTCCTTGAACTCACAGAGATTCTCCTGCCTCTGCCTCCCAAGTGCTGGGATTAAAGGTGTACACAACCATGCCTGGCCATGTTATTATTTTTTTTTTAAAGCAGTACTAATTTCAAAACTATATAAAAGAAAACCAACATTCAAATGAAAACAGTGGTAAGGTTCCTGAACTCTTCCAATTCAGAATGTTGGTAATTTATAGATGGAGCCATATAATAGTTTAACATTTCTGTATTAGTTAACTTTTCCTGTTTTGTGATAAAACGGTAGGGAAGGCAGCAGGAGTTTAGGAGTCTGGCTACACTGTATCCACAGTCAGGAAGAAGACAGCAATGTGTACTGGTACTCTGCTAGCTGTTCCCTTTTTATATAGTCCAAGACCTAGACCCAGGGAATGGTGCCACCCACTTTGAGCATGGGGCATTCCCATATCAATTAACCTAGTCAAGCCTGTCCTCATAGGTCGCCCTGGAGGCTTGTCTCCTAGATGATTCCAGATCTCATCAAGTTGACAATATTAACCATCACCATTTCCTTTTAAAGAAGGGATTTATTCATGAAAAGTGTAGTACAAACTAGAATAAACAGTTGTCACAGGGAATGTTGTTTAAGAACAGGCTGACTTGCTTTTTTGGTTTTTGAGATGGAATTCTCACTGTTTCCCAGGCTATCTTGAACTCCTTGGTTTAAAGGATCTTTCTGTTTTAGACTCCTGAGTAGCCGAGACTCCAGATGTGTTACCATGCCAACTGTTTGGTTTTTTTTTTTGAGGGGGTGTATGAAAAATAGTTTTATTGAGATATAACTTATGTATCATATAAACTTCATCTTAATAAATTTTGATTTATCTGTTTGTGTGTGTGTGTGTGTGTGTGTGTGTGTTGCCTGCATGTATGTAAGTGTACCATGTGTGTGAAATGCCCATGGAGGCCACAAGAGGGTGTCAGATCCCCTGGAACTGGAGTTTGGAACAGTTGTTAGCTGCCATGTGGGTGCTGAAAACCAAAGCCCTATCCTTTACAAGAATAGCCAATGTATTTTAACTGCTGAGCCATCGCTCCAGTCCTATAAAGTTCATATCTTTAAATTGTACAGTTAAATGATTTTAAGCATATTTACAAGGATACCCTGCTTTAAAATACTTCGTAGATGCATGATGTCATTTGTCTTCCAGTAACTGCTGTGCCAGTATGGAGCCATTGTTTCTTTTGTATCAACTTAACCATGTATCCTTTTATCCTTTGTGTCATTAAAAAAAATGAAATTAGTTCAGTCCCTAACCCCCACCCTGTGTATTTTGCTGGGTCACTAAGCCACTAAAGTTTTGTATGTTGTACTCAAAGTATAAGTGGATGGGAATAAGAGGAAAGGTTCTAAACACAGAGATACCCCCACCTCCATTTTTGGAGAATGAGGAAGTATGTAGGCCAAGGAAAGAAGGTGGGAGGGAGGCTAAAAGGAGAAGGGGGGAGAGGGCGAGGGTGTGAGCGCAAGTGCGCTCACCATGGTTTTTGTTTTGCCTTTCTACTCCTGCCTGCTGGTGCTGCATTGGCTCCATCTTGTGGTTGTGGGCATTCAGTGAGGCTTCATTTCTAGTTTTTCTTAGGATGTCTCATAGAATTATTGCTGGAATCAGTTCTCTCAAATGCTAGTTTTCCCCATAAAGCTCAGATTGTGTTCCTTCCCTCCTTTCCTGTAGCTTCAAATCTCATCTTAACAGACCACTCATCCAGTGCCTTCCATGTTGCTGTCACCTACTGTGTCCATCCCCACCCCCACCCCCCGTTTCTCAATGACTCGATTCTTTCCTATACTACTCCTGTTAATTAGTGCTAGAGATGAATCCCAGGCCCCACACATGCTGGACAAATGCCTCACTACCAAGCTGCCCCCTCAACCCTGTGTTGCTTTCCGTGCCATTGTTGGTGATCCCTGTGACACCTTTGTCTCAATGTTTTTGTCTTCCAGTTGATTTGGCTCCTTTTCCCTTACACTGTGAGGCTTCCATGATACATGCTTTCTACTCTCACAATTTTGCATCTGCTTTACAGACTGTGCTTTGTCTCCTTTGCTACTCTTCATCTCTACCAGTAAAAATACTGGGGTGCAGACCTCTGACTTCTTGTTTTCTCTGTGTTTACCAAGTTATTTGGCAGAGTTGTCTGGATCATGGCTTTATAAGCCACCTGTTTTTGTTGGCTGACAGGTTTATATCACTAGACCATCTCTCCCCTGAATGCCTCTTTAATGTCTCTTTAAGTAATGATTTAACTGAACTGATCTTCCTTTTCAGACTGTTTGATCTGCACTCAGCTGCACTGACCTTAGGACAGCACTGAGCAGCCTAGCAGTCATCCTTTCCTTGCTTTGCCTCACATGTTCTATGTAGTTCAGGAACAAAGCATATGATTCCACCTTCACAGGCCAGAATTCTGACCACTAGTCTCTGCCTGTATTGCTAGGCCATGGCTTTCCTTTGCCTGCATCACTGCAGTGCTTCCTATTTGGTCTTCCTGCTCCTGCTGTTATCGTCAGTTTTGTTGTTTTTTTTTTAATCTTTTTTTTGTATGAATGTTTTGCCTGCATATATGTAAGTGCACCATATGTGTATAGTGCCTCCAGAGGCCATAAAAGGGCGTTGGATACCCTCTAATTGGAGTTACAGGCGGTTGTGGTGGGTGTTGTGAACCGAACCCCAAGACCATCTTTCCTGAGGTTGTCACTATATAAGGCCACCTAGATCTCCTTTATTATTTCTAGGAGTTGATAGTTTTCCATTTAAGTTTGCATTTTCCATTTAAGCCTGTGCATATGGGTTCAGTCATAGTACCATGTATAGAAAAGACTACCTTTGCTCCATTTTATTGCCAATTGCTCTTTCCTCAAAGATCAGTGAACTATATTTATGTAGGCCTATTTCATTCCTTTGATCCGTCAATTCTTTCTCCTGTATACTGCCTTGCTATAACTTGTCAAGTTGAGTAGTCAGTCCTCAGCTCTGTTCCTTAATACTGTGCTGGTTGTTGTGGGTCTTTTGACTCTCCCTATAAATTTTAGAATAAGTTTGTCAGTGTCCACAACATTAGTTTGTTGGGATTGGGATTGGGATTATGTTAAAACTGACATCTGGACTATACTGGGTCTTTCCTACAATAAGCATGGAAATTTTTTCTAATTAAGGTGGCTTTTTTGCACAGTCTTTTGAATTTTCTACACAAACATGTCATCCTCAAAGTTTTATTTCCTCTTTTCCAATCAGTATACCTTTTATTTTGTTTAATTGTATCATCTAAGTACAGTGTTGAAAAGAAATGGTTGGAGAGGACATTCTTGCCTTGTTCCTGATCTCAGCAGAAAGGCTTTAAGTTTCTCATGTGAGCTGTAGATTTTCTGTAGATGCTATCAAGCTAAGAAAGTTTCCATTTATTCCCAGGTTGTTGAGAGTTTTATGAGTAGGTACTCAATTTTTGCTAGACGTTTTCTTCATCTATTGATATTGTCATGCTGTTGTTACTATTTTGATATTTTGAGACAGGGTCTCCCTATAGTCCCAGCTGGCCTGGAACTTGATATGTAGACCAGGCTGGCCTTGATCTCACAGAGATCCACCTACCTCTGTAATCCCCGAGTGCTGGGATTAAGGGTATGTGCATCATGCATAGTGCGCATACATTACTGTCTTTTTAATATCCATGAAATCTCTACTGATTTTGTTTCATTTCTGATACTGGTAATTTGTGTATCTTTGTTTCTTAGCCTCCCAAAGTCTCGTTGGTTTTACCTTTTCATTTTTAAAAGATTGTTTTTTAGCACGTGTGTCCCCTGAGTGTATGTTTGCATACCACCTGCATACAATGCCCTTGGAAGCCAGAACTGGGGTCATATCCCCTGAAGTTGGAGTTACAGGTGGTTGTGAGTCACCCAGCCTGGGTGCTGGGGATGGAACTCGAGTCCTCTGCAAGAGTAGCAAGCACTCTTAACTGCTGAACCATCTCTCCAGTCCCATTTATAATCTTTTCCAAGAGCAAGTTTTGGGTTTCATTATCTTCCCCCATTGGTTTCTACTCAATTTTTTTTTTACCATTTCTTTTCTTCTGCTTAATTTTAATGAACAGATTAATTACTTAAGTAATTAATTGATAGCCAGGGGCCTCACTGTGTTGCCCACCTTCTGCATTTAAGCAATCACCCTGCTGTTCTTGCCTTGGGGGCTGGAATACCATCCCATCACACCTTGCTTACTTTGCCCTTTTCTAATTTCCTAAGATGGAAGGTTATAGATGACTGATTACTAGATCTTTGTTTAACATACGTATCTAATGCCATAAAGTTCTAAGCAATGCTTTTACATCATCCTACAAGTTTTAATAAGTTGTATTTTCCCTCATTTAAAAATTTAAGTCTCTAGGCATCTTCTGTTGCTAATTTCTTGTTTGGTTCCTCTAAGGTCTGAGAATGTAAATGTGGATTTCTTTTCTAATTGTTAAGCTTTATGTCTTAGTTTCTTTTCCTATTGCTGTGATGAAATCCCCTGACAAAAGCAATTCAAAGAGCTTGTTTCAGCTGACAGTTCAGGGGTACAGTCCATCATGACAGGGGAGTCAAAACTGGTCACATCACATCCAGTCAGGAACAGATGGTAGTGAATGCTTGCTGCTGCTTAGCTCCCTTTCTCTATTTATACAGTCCAGGATCCCAGTCAGGGAACTGTGCCACCCACAATGAAAGGGTCTTCCCATCTTAACTGATATAATAAACATTATCCCTTACTAGTATGCCCAAAGATCCATCTCCCAGATGAGTCTAGATTTTGGAAATTTTGACAAATAGCACTAACCATCACAGTGTTTTATAGCCTTGAACATAGTCCTATGTGAATGTCCAGGTGAGCTTGAGAATGTGTCATCTGGTAGTGGATGCATTCTATGAATATCCCTAATGTCCAGTTCATTGATGGTACTGATGAGTTAATGAAGTTTAGTTATCTTTTTGTAGTTTATTTGGATATATAACTCTAAGTTGATATAGTTATTTTCTACTTGCCACCTAGTTAAAGGTTCAGTTGATATTTCTTTAAAAATTGTTGCTATGGTTTGAATGTTTGTGTTCCTCACAAAATTAGTGCTCAAACTTAATCTTCACCCAATATAAGATCTGGGTGATGAGGCTTTACCCTTAAAAATGGGTTTAAGGCTGGGTGTGGTGGTGCACGCCTTTAAGCCCAGCACTCCGGAGGCAGAGGCAGGCGGATCTCTATGAGTTCAAGGATAGCCTGGTCTACATAGTGAGTTCCAGGACAGCTGGGGCTACAGGGAGACCCAGTCTCATAATTGAAAAAAAAAAAAAAAAAAAAAAAAAAAAAAAAAAAATGGGTTTAAGGGAAGAAATTCAATCTTTTTTGCCTTCCATTCCTTCTACCCTGGAGAAGACACAGATTTAAGGTGCTATCTTAAGGAACAGACACAGGCCTACACCTAGCATGAAACCTGCTGGTGGCTTGAGTTTGTACTTTCTAGCTTTGTTCTTTATAAATTATCCAGTTTCAGATCTTTTGTTAGAGCAGCACCAATGGATTGAGCCTTAAAAAAAAAAAAAAAAAGAAGTCTGTGTTGTGCTTTTCTTCTGTATCCTTGCATGTCTACAGGCAGATTCAATTTTCTTCTGTTGGAAGCATCCTTTTTTGAATTTTTCCCAAATTCAAAAGTTAAAGTTTTCACCAGCTCTTCAAAAATTTTAGTACTATTTCAGGTATCACTTATTCCCTCCCTTTTTTCACCCCCGCCCCAATCTCAAGATTATTCAGTGCTGTCTGTCTCAGAAGGGCATGGGGAAGAAAGTTTTCCTCATTTTACAACTAAGGAAAACAGGCTCAGCTGATGTAATGACTTACAGGAAGGTTAGAGGTTATGCAAGTGGCAAGTTGGTAGATTTTCTTGAATTCTGCCATGAGAACTGGGGTTCCCTGAAGTTTTTGCCATGCTGTGCTGGCAGCTGCCTTCATCAGGATGAAACTAAATCAGCTCATTGTCAGCCATAAAGAACAGTGGTTTTATGCAGGTTTATTCAAGTTTGTTAATTAAAAAAAAATCTGAGTAGCTGTGTTCTTGGTACAAGGATTGTAAATTGGAGTTCTTTTTACACTCAAGAGCTAACTTAAACAGGCTGTTGATTTGCTCACATACCTTCTGTTTTCATTCTTTAGACTGATAATGGTTTCCAGTTGCCAAAGAAGATTGTGGATACCAAGAGAAAGGTAACTAGCTTCTCCAGTGCAGTTGGATGCCGCTTGCAGCCCTCCTTGGCTGGCAGTAGACATGGCAGAACTTGGAAGCTACAAGGATGCTGCCTCTAGCCGCCACCTGCGGTTTAAGTTACAGAGCCTAAGCCGCCGTCTGGATGAGTTGGAGGAAGCCACAAAAAACCTCCAGAAAGCTGAGGATGAGCTCCTGGATCTCCAGGACAAGGTGATTCAGGCAGAGGGCAGCAACTCTAGCATGCTGGCTGAGATTGAGGTGCTGCGCCAGCGGGTGCTGAAGATTGAAGGTAAAGATGAGGAGATCAAGAGAGCAGAGGACCTGTGTCATATGATGAAGGAAAAACTTGAAGAGGAGGAAAACCTTACCCGGGAGCTAAAATCAGAGATCGAGCGGCTTCAGAAGCGAATGGCTGAGTTAGAGAAGCTAGAGGAGGCCTTTAGCAGGAGCAAGAATGAATGTACCCAGCTTTGTTTGAGCCTGAATGAGGAGAGGAATCTGACCAAGAAAATCTCTTCTGAGCTGGAAGTGCTCAGAGTCAAAGTGAAAGAACTGGAATCTTCTGAGGACCGCCTCGATAAAACCGAGCAGAGTTTAGTGTCAGAGTTAGAGAAGCTAAAATCATTAACTCTGAGCTTTGTGAGTGAGAGAAAATACCTGAATGAAAAGGAAAAAGAAAATGAGAAATTGATTAAAGAACTCACTCAAAAACTGGAGCAGAACAAGAAAATGAACCGAGATTATACAAGGAATGCTTCTAATCTTCTGGAAAGGAATGACCTACGGATCGAGGATGGCATCTCTTCCACACTGCCATCCAAAGAGTCAAGAAGGAAGGGCACTCTGGACTATCTAAAGCAGGTAGAGAATGAAACAAGAAACAAATTAGAAAATGAAAAGAATAGAAATCAGGAAGACAATAAAGTCAAAGACCTTAACCAAGAGATCGAGAAACTGAAGACACAAATCAGACATTTTGAATCCTTAGAAGAAGAGCTTAAGAAAATGAGGGCCCAAAATAATGACCTTCAGGATAATTACCTGAGTGAACAAAATAAAAACAAAATCTTAGCTAGCCAGCTGGAAGAGATAAAGTTACAAATCAAGAAACAGAAAGAGCTGGAAAATGGGGAAGTAGAAGGGGAAGACGCTCTCCTGTCTGGTAGAGGCAGGCACGAGAGGACTAAGGCATCTGTGTCCAAGCACACACTCCGGGAATTGTCTCCTCAACATAAGCGGGAAAGATTCCGGAACAGGGAGTTTGCTCTCAACAGTGACAACTATTCTCTGACCAACAAGCAGGCTTCATCTCCCAGTTTCACCAACAGGAGAGCAGCCAAAGCCTCCAACATGGGGGCAGGTGCAGACAGTGGGTCTCAGGAAACAAAGAGAACAGAAGAGCGATTTGCACCTGGGTCCTCTCAGAGTGAAGGGAAGAAGACCAGGGAGCAGCCATCAGTGCTTAGCCGCTACCCCCCAGCTGCCCAAGAGCACACTAAAGTTTGGAAGGGAACTCCCAAGCCAGGCACTGAGAGTGGACTTAAGGGAAAGGTAGAGAAGACAACTAGAACTTTTAGTGATACCACCCATGGGTCTGTTCTCAATGATATAACGGGCAGAGGTGACAAGACTTCTGACACCTTCTCTGAGGCCCACTTTGGCAAGAAGGGACAGGTGCCTGGCAATGGAAGTCACGTAACTCAGGCTGCAGATTCTGTCTGTTCTAAGGCCACTGGAGCTCTGTCCTCATCTAGAAGAGCTTCTTCAGAAGGGCTTTCTAAGGGCAAAAAGGCTACAAATGGCCTGGAGGCTGATGTCAGTCTCCCAAATTCTAAGGCTTCTATTTTATCAAAGTATCCTTATAGTTCAAGAAGCCAAGAGAACATCCTTCAGGGATTTTCAGCCTCAAACAAAGAAGGAGTTGACCAACCTGTAGGAGTTGTGATGGAAGACAGCAGTCAGCATGAAGCCCTTAGGTGCCGTGTCATCAAGTCCAGTGGCAAAGAGAAGCCAGATTCAGATGATGACTTGGACATGGCATCTCTTGTTACTGCCAAGTTGGTGAATACAACCATCACTCCAGAGCCAGAGCCCAAGCTACAGCCACATTCTAGAGAAAAAGCCAAGTCCCGAGGGACACCTAAAACCTCCCTATTTGAAAACGATAAAAATGCTGCAATAGAAAATGAGTCTGTGAGACCTATCAGAGCTTCCCCCACCACTGTGGAATTCCCAGATGTCAATGGTGCTGGGGCAAAAAACCAAAGGCCTTTTAGCCCCAGAGAGGCCTTGAGGTCGAGAGCAGTCATTAAACCTGTTATCATTGATAAAGATGTGAAAAAAGTCATGGGAGGATCTGGAACTGAAGTTGTATTGGAAAAACAGAGATCCACCTCTAAACTTGGGCCAAACAAAGTGACAAGCAGCATCACTATTTACCCCTCTGACAGTAGTGGCCCCAGAGCCAACCCAGGTGAGGCCCTAAGAGAAAGGCACACGTCCACCAGCAACATCCACGTGGGGCCCCCAGAGCTCACACCAGTTAACAACCATGTCAGCTCCCCTTTTGAGCTTTCTATTCATAAACATGACATCGCCTTGCAGCTCACAGAAGCCGAAAGAATGGGAGATGGGTCTCTAAGGAACAGGCCAGAGATGGTGGTCTCTCGGAGCAGTATTCTAATTAAGCCATCAGATCCCGTGGAAAGGAATAGCCATGCTCCCCCAGCGGAGACAATCAGGTGGAAAAGCCATAGTGCCCCTTCAGAGATGGGCTCCTCAGACACCAGACATGTTACTGTGCGGAATGCCTGGAAGAGTAAGCGAGACATGAAATTTTCAGATGACTCCCCGACTCCAATAGGTAGAAACATGGAATCTATTAATGCTTACACTCAGAGGTCTTCCACAGACTTCTCAGAACTTGCACAGCCCAGATCCTACCTTTCCGAGCAGGGCACTCGAAAGGTAGGGAGTTCAGGGGATGCGCCTGAGCTTTCCTCCAGAAGGACCCAAAGTAGCCTCACCGTTTCAGAGGTGCTCACCCGGAGGAATCGGGTAGGAGACACCATCATGGCTGCAGCCTGGAACCACTCAGTGAGCATGGTGAGTCTCACTTTCCTGTCCTTCCCTCTTTTTTGATCTGTGAGACCCATGGTTTAGATGACTGAGAACTTTGAAATTAGGTAGGTTTGGTGGAAAGCAGCGTGACTTTTCCAAATCTCATTGGATTTGTCTTCTCCACTTTGCTTTCACGTGGAAGGTGAGGCAAACAGGAAGTGGCATCTGTTCCTTGGTCCACCTGAGGAGTTCCAGAGCAATTGACAGGAAGTTCTGGGTGCCCATTAGACACACAGGAGCAAAGATGGTGGATAGGCTCCTCCTGTTCTATTGCCTCAGCAGGTCTCTGTGAGCTGCTGGCATATAGGAGAGAGTGAGGGCTGACCCTCGGCCTACCTTACACTTTCTTTTGTCCCAGATAGGTCTGACCCATTGTAGTCTCTGTCTGAGGGCAAGGCTGGTTCAGTGTGGCTCATTACAGGACAAATAAATCCAGAACTAACTTGAGACTTGAGAACAAGTCTGTCGGTCTTCATTGGTACTTAACACTTGGCCTGATCCAGTGTCTTATTCAGTCCCTTAAAACAGCTCTGTGAATAAATTCTATCTTCATTTTTCTGACATGAATGTCTAAAGATAAGGGCCACAAAGTGCCTTGCTCAAGGTCATCCAAATGAATAAATGAAGAATTTAAGATTTTTATCTAAGATTGCTGTCTGTACATCCAATATGCTTTCTACCCTGCTAACCTACCTTATACTTTCATTGTTTGACAAAGAATTGAAAAAGCAGAATTGAGAAAGATCTATCTAGATTCCTGAGGATTTGGCCATCTGAGTGGGAAGGTACAAGCCAAGGGTCAAACATGGTATAAAGGGGAAAGCAAGTGGCTTTTTGGTAGATCAGAGGTAGGAAGTAGAGAAAGAGCTGTCCAACCTCTTCAGCATACACCTGCCACTCACCAAGGATGTGGCTTTCACACATGCCATTTAGGGGTCCTTTCCCCCATATTCCTGTTCTGGGCTCTGGCCTATAACAGGCTTCTGTTCAGTTGTGAGCTTCTTGGTGGCTTCTGATTTCCAAAGAGTTTTATATTGGCCTGTGCCTCCACAAAAATATCTTTGCAGTTATATAGTGCCTGTGCCAGGCTGGAGGGACCTTACTAGGCTGGGAGGTGAGGGTGTCCCATTACTGTCTTGGCTGCTCACTTTTCTCATTTTTGTCACTTACTGGCACAGGAGGAAGGGGAGGACTGCACAGTTGGTGTCAGCAGGCGACTGCACAATCCCCTGGAGCATTCTGAACTGCCTGGGAAGCAGGGGCTGCCAGAGCCAGGGCGAGTCCGGGCTGAGGAACTGCAGCCAGCCAGGCCCTGTGCTGAGGAACACTGAACCAGCTAGGTGAAATCTGCTGTTTCTCCTTCGTTCCTGCTTCTCAGCTCCTCCCCCTTTCTGGCCTGTGAAGGATCCAAGGCCAGACCTTGGCTGGGAGACTACATGTAGAGAGCCAGGCTATGGCTCAGGTAATTTTTTTTTTGCCAGTTGTCCAGACAAGATCAGAGACTACAAACCATATAGTCACTCAGGCCCAGCCTTCCCTGATGCATGAGTCCCCTTCTCCTTATATCTGCCCTCAAGGTAGCACGGACCACTCTGACCTCCAAATGGGAAGTTACAGAAACTCCCCGCCATGTGACAGTAGCCAAAAGCTCTTTTCTCCTCCTTCGTGAGTTGTTTCTATATATCGAAGACCAGCCCTTTTGCTGTGTGGCTAATGCCGATTTGTCTCACAACTTACAGTTGGCTCCTTGTTTGCCGTGAAGGACGCCATCAAGGACACAATTAAGTGTTATCAGTCATCAGTTCCATCCAGGGGGCTTACCTTCCTTCTCCTCTTAGAGTTCTTCAGAATTTGGAAGCACGAAAAGGAGTCTATGCTGCCCCTGAGTGATTATGGGACCACCCTTAGATTGCAGCTTCTCTGACCTGGCCTCTTCATTGACCAGTTTCTTGGGTGGGCAGAGCACAATGCCCAGTGGGATGACACCACCCCCACCCTACCCACCTTCCAAAAGCACCCAGAAACAGACAAGTCTCATGCATCTCCTTCCCTGGGCACCAGTAATGCTGCTGGCACTACCTTGGTTCTCTCTTCAACACTCTCATCTTGGGAAAATCCTGACTGAGCTGGGCGTGACCCGGCATACTCTGTCTTCTGGGAAGTGCCCAGCAAGAAGAACAGCAAACAAGAAGTGAATTCATTCAGTCACTCCACAAGCAGTAGTTCCATGAAAGACACTGACTGAATACTCCCTCCCATCTCTCCTTCATCCCCCGTGGAGGAGGCCTTGCACTTTACCACACTGATGCATGTTCCTACAAAAGCCCTTGATACCTGCAAATAGACTATCATTACAGTGATTTCATTGGAGGAAAGCAGATACCTGCCTGTTGAGGGCCGATTTATGCAGTTCAAAGTGCATTAAGCCTTTTAGGAAGCCGGATAAATATGTATTCATCTCCTTATGCAAACCACATGGGGAGGTTACAAGCTATACATGCTTGGCACTGCTTTTCCTGTAGCTTTTTTCTTTCAGTTGAAAGGGACCCTCCATGGCTACCTATGTGAAGCAGATGCTGTTGCTGACATAGCAAGAAAGCATCCCACCAGGAGTCTGGAAAGCTGCTTCCCTATACCCTCATGGCTTTGTTACTTCCTTGCTCTGTGACCCTGGGTTAGTCATTGTCTTCTTGGAGTCTGTTTCCCTATCTGTAAAGTGAGTGCTTTTATTGGGGGAGGTGGGGTGCTGGGGGATTGAACCTAGAGCCTTGAGCATACTAGGCAAGCACTTTGCCATTGTGCTGCTTTCCAGCCCAAATGAGTTCTTTGGAGTGGATGATGTCTAGGGGCCTTATCTCTGACATTCCAAACTTGTTTTCACCTTGTGGTGTGGGCTGTTTTTTGCTTTTGATAGATGTTATCCATAGGGATAGGGGCTCTGGGATCATCTCTCTGCCTTCAGTTCTTACACCTTTTCTCATGTTTCTGTCATGGAGATGAGCTCAAGCCCCCTAAGGCCTGTTTCTAGTCTGTGAGGTTAAGAAATTGGATTGGATGGTCTCAGGTCTATGTGGCACTGGCCTTGCCCAATGCCACATCTCCTGGCTTTCAGGCTAGGTGCTTTCTAGAACATGTTTGTGTGGCTCCTGTTCCTCTCCTGTGAATTTCCTGGTGACAGGGAAGATGCAGGACTTCCTTAAGAGGGCTGTGTGTAGTCTCCTCTGCTCTTACTCAGCACATGATTGGCATTCATTTGCCCTCATCTGTATCAGACTCAGCCATCCTGACGGGGTGTGGGTCTTTTTTTTTTTCCCCCAGGGACAGGAATGTCTTGGTCATACCTCTGTTTTACGGAGTTTTGCTCATGTAAGGGCATTGTCATGTGGCTTGCCTCCACATCCCAACTGATGTACAACTAGGGTAGTGTTTTCAAGATCTGTTCCTGCTGCTGCTTTTGGGTCACTGCCCCAAAACACCCTCACTCAAGGCTGCAACCTTTCACTTGCAGCAGTAGCACCCCCCGCCCCCCAATTCTCCTGTACCAGTTGGCAACCCTGGGAAAGTTAAAAGGAAACAGACCTGTAGTGGTCCACTGAAAAGTACAGGAACCAGGTCTGTGGCTCTTCTGCTGATGGAAACAGAAGGGCACTAAGCCGTGCCTCAGAGGATCTCACCAATAATTTTTGTCTTTGGGTGTTGAGCCCTGGATTCTGGTGCTGTATACAGCTCCTGGTGCCAAAGTCTGGATCTTTCCACATTTTAGCAACACCAACACCTGCTGCTACTCAAAATGCTTTCTGTGGAAAAGGGATAGCTGTGGGCTGCCATTCTGAAATCTGAGTGCAATAGCATTTGATTGTAACAATTATTTCAGGATATTTTATGTTTAACCTGCACACTTTGTAGAACCGCTGTAAAGTAATTTTATTTTTAAATGTCCTCAAGCATTGCAGAAAATAATGTTTATAGGCTGGAGGGCTTAGTTCCTCTGGGCTTCAACGGCCAACTAGACCAGCTCATTCCAAAGTTGGAAGGCACATCATTTCAGGACAACCAAGGTGTGACCATTTGGACCCAAGCCAAATGCCAGAGGAAGCTTTCAAGTAAGTACAAGGGACACCTGTGGTTGAACCATTATCTAATCAAGCCACATACTCCTATAGCCAGTCAAGAAACCCACTTTTATAAGTGCTTCTCTTCTGCAGTCTGGGTGTATGTCTAGAATTGAGCCAGCTGATAATGTGGTTCTAGTTTTGAGTAGAGGAACCTGGTCCTAGAGCTGACAAAGAAGAGTTGGCCAAATGCCAGAAGCTGGCGTCATCCACCTGCTGCTTTGGTACTGACACATCAGAAAAAGCTATAGACAGTGCTCAAGGAAGCTGTGGCAGGTTGGTTTGAGTGGCAATAAACAATGAAGAATATGGGGTAACGGGATCTGAATAGGGCCAGGGCTTCAGCAAGCTTGCACACCAGTCATCCCTCTCATGCAGCAGGGGCAGGTGTTTCGAGAGTATTCTTGGACTTCTTGTCCTGGGCCAGTTTTAGTTGTTTAGATTTAGGTCAGTGCCAAGTGCTATCACTTTCCAGTAGAGGAACAGGGACCAAGGCTGGTCCCTGGCTGCCTTTGTTTGCGTGGGTTTCTTTTCTCACGAGACTGCTTTGGAAGAGCTGCTTTCTAAGGATTATCTTATGAATGCCCCAAGTGGGGAACAGGGTTCTCCTCAACATCTCAACCACGAGCATAGGAAAGGGGTCCTATTTTCCTGCTGCTTCACAGCTCAGAACATGTACTGAATGGAATGTATTTTTAAGAGAATAAAGTCTATTTTTTGTATTTTAAAGATTGGGAGGGCTATGAAAATAGCCCTTAATAAACTTATGCATGATAGGCCCCTCTGGTGGGGATACCAGCTCTGTTGGTCCACACCTACTTGATCAGACAGGTGCTCTGGCCTCACCTCTGCCCCTTGGAGTCTAGGTGCAGAAGCTTCTACATTCCTGCTCCAAAAATGGGACCAGAGAGGCCAGAACTTGCCTCTGGAAAGCAGGGCACAGCCACAGGCAGTGGCTCAGGGCTCCTTGGGTGCATGTGTATAGTTGAAGCTGCCTGTCTGCATGTATCCTTTGGCTGTAATGCTCTCTGTTGGCTCTGCAGCACAATATTGTAACCAATAAAGCTCCCTCCTTTCCATATGCTCCTCTGAGTCAATGACGCCAATTGTGTCATTTCTGGGTGCAGCTGTTGTCTCTGAATTGGTGCTGATGTAGAGCTTCACTATGCTGTAAGGACTGTCATAACTGAATCGGTTAGAATCAGCAGCTACCTCTGCTATCTTTTCAGGCTTCTGTAGTCACCAATCCCAACCAAAACTCAAACTGCCTGCACCACTTTCAAAAACACCAGCCACTGACTGGATCGCACCCCCTAGGACAGCAGTGGCAGAGGTGGACTTTGCAGTAAGGATGTACTTTAAACCAAGCTCATTTCACTGAAGCAGTTCTCACCAGAGTCAGGCTATTTTTCAGTGAATTTTTTTCTAGTGTTGTCACTCACTCTGACTCTATTTTCATCTTCTAGCTATATAGGCCCCAATATGATGTTCCTCAGTAAAACTTCATTTAGAGGTGGGCATGGTCGTGCAGGCCTGTAATTCCAGCACACTGGAAGCTGAGACAGGAGGGTCTTGAGTTCACGGCCAGCTGGGGCATTAGCAAGACCTGTCTCCAAAGACAAAACTTGATTCAGTAAGGAAGAACTGACACTAAAAACTGATCTCTGGCAAGAATACTTCTGTTCTCTTCTTGTAAAAACAACTTAGATGGCAGAGGGGACTTTGCAGATACTGCATTAAGAATTCTGAGATGGTAGGATGTATAATCACAGTAGCCTCATAGACAATTCAACTACAAGGTACCCCATAGGCACTAGAAGCTGGAAAGGGCAAAGAAACGACAATAAATGTGGTCCTCAGCCCAGTTAGTAGACTGCCATTAATAATTATGAGAGGTGGGGCTGGAGGATGGCTCAGCAGTTAAGAAAACTGGCTGCTCTTGTAGAGGACCTGGGTTTAGTTCCCAGCACCCCCAAGGCAGCCAATAACCTTCAGTAACTCCAGTTCCAAGGCATCTGATGGCCTCTGCAGGCACTGCAAAGTACTGTTGCACTTACATTTTTTAAGAGGGTTACTCCTGTTACTCCTGTGGGTGACCCTAATTTGGTACCTGACACCCACATCGTGACTCTCAACTGTAACTCTAGTTCCAAAGGATCTGGTGCCCTCTTCTAGTCTCTGCAGGCATCAGGCATGCATGTGTATACATGCGAGCAAACACTCATCCACATAAATTAAGTGGAGCTCAGTGAGAGAACCTTCGCCTCCTCAACCTTGAACCTTTTTCCTTTCCATCAGTATCCTTATATAAACAAAGAAAATTCATATCCTATGGTCATAAGGTAAAATTTCCAAAGGCATAACACCCCTCCGTTGAATACCTTGTGTATAACACCAATCCAAAGGAGAAATAATTTTATATGAAGTTTTATTCTCAAAATATATTAAAAAACAAAACCAAACACCAAGAGACTAAAATGTTGTATCACAGCACTTGCTTCAGTCTTGATAAAGACACAATTCCAGATTAATGGACAAGTTGTTCCCTGTGCTGTCAGTCAAAGGAGCCAGCCTCTGCTGTCATTTAGGAGCTCCAGGCAGCTGATGCCAGTATGGAATCCAGTATTGCTAGAAGAGCTTGTTTACATGGCAAAGGACAAGTCAGGCCTCTTCCTTCAGATCCTTTTTGTCTCACATGCTTGGGGACTGCTGTGCAGGGACACCTGGTGTGGCCTGACGAGGCAGGGTATACATGGCTCCCAGGAACTGGTCTGCAATCCTTCCTGCTTCTCGCAGCCCACTCAGCAGAGCACCATGGACTGTGGCTGGGTAGTTCCGGATTGTGTGTTCTCCCGCAAAGAAGAGTCGTGGGATTGGCTATTTCGGGGGAAATGAGGATGCAAACTCATCTTTATTCTTGTGAATTGCCAAATTCCTGCTGACCTCTGAAAACTGATATGCCCCTGTTGCTAGTTAGTTCATCAGCCTACCAAAGTCTCTCTTGATCAAGTTGACCAGTTCTCAACATTTAGAGTTCCTTTACTTCATGTAGTACCTAACACGCTAGGTAAGCAAGGGAGCCTAAGAACTGAACCATGGGGAGTAAAGCATTCCTTTTTAGGAAGGCTTTGACTTACCAGTTCAGAGGAGGCACCAAGTTCTGGGCTATGATACTGAGGACGACTCTTTGAAATAAGGTCTGGCTCAGTTTAGGTAAAGTACCCAGGGCTATTTCTCTGGGACAATGCTCTGGAGACTGGGGCAGACTCCGCAGCAATCAAATGAGCCACCATAAAATGAGGTATAATTAAAAATAGGACTATATGAGAGACTATATGTCTATTAATGTGTGTGCAAATGCACACAGAAGCCAAAAGGAGGCAATGGATCCCCTGGAACTGGAGCTTTAAATGACCATATGGGTGCTGGGAACCCAACTTGGTTCTTCTGCTCTTAACTGCTGAGCCATCTCTCCAGCCCTCAAACAGGGCTTTTTATAAAGTGGGAAAAGCTGAGGAAAGAGGAAAAAGCTACTGACTTGTACATACTCTAGACTTCCATTTTTAATGTAGACTACCTGCATTTACAAAGCCACAATATGAGAAATAGTGTGCCACTATCTGAAGGGTTTAAGGATACAATGACTAAAGTCTAAAAGAGCCAGTGACATTATTTCTACCCTGAGCTCCTGGCCTTTCCTCAAACAGGCCTAGGTACAGCTTTCCAGTTTCTCACCTGTGGGGCACCTGGAATCGAGGGGCCAGGAGTAATTGGCTGAGCCATTAGGTCATAGTCATTTCCAGAGGATCCTGCAGCTACATAGGAATAGGAGCCCCGGGCCCAGGGGTCAGCACGCCAACGAGACACCACAGTTTCCTTGGGCTATATACAGGAAAAACAGTGAGCAAAAGTCATTGAAACCAGGACAAACCAGTCATCTCTTAAAGGTATACAGGATATACAGGAGGCAAGATGTGACAGCCAGGTGACAGATGTTGCTGCTTTAAGATGTACAGAGGCAAAAAGACCAGACAGAAGCTTCTATGTTACCACCTTATCTATGAATCCAGGGACACAGGCAGCACGTGACCTTTGCTCTTTTATAAGTCACAGTGTTAATTCACCTTCATTTAAAGAACCCACAAGAGGCTAAAAGTTTTACAGTTGGCCTATAAAATAATTTACCAAGAAATTCTCTTGAGATTTTGCAGACGTTTCACTGTAGCCGCATTGTAGTGTGTGACTCTACACAAGGGAGAAACAAAGCTAGCACATGAGCATCCCCAGGTCATGTCCTAGACAAACTTTGTCAATGACTCAATCTCCCAACATTAAAATTACTGTCAACTCAGCATATCTCCATTCTGATATGGAGTGTCCTAACCAAGAACCTGGGCTACAAAGACAGCAAACAAGCCAAATCCTAGTTTAGTCTTGATGTTTGTCCACCTACCTGGGGCACTGCACTACTGCCAAAAATCCCTTTGAGAATAGCTAGGCACCGGCCAACAATCACATCATCACTGATATTCTCCATGATTCCAGCAGCTTCTCCTGCCACCAGGGCCAACAGTATTGGAGCTGGGGAAACAGAAAGGACAATTCCAGGGTTTTATATACTTTATTCAAAAGTACAAGTCCTGTCAGGCCCTGCTGCTTTGTTGTTGGTGCTATGAAATGATGACGAGCCACTGTAGTACTACACAAATGCTGGAAGCAAGCTGATTCTGAGCTCTCACCAGAGACTGATGGGCACTTTTGTGCTTAAGACTTTCAGAGGTCAAAAGGACAACATTTCTACATTTAGGTACATGGTTCCACAGCAATAACTATATCCCCCTTAGCTAGCTTGGACCCCTCCACACCTGTCACTATCTTTAGTCATCCATTTGGTAAATTTTTAGTCAGTAGGCTTACATGACAGCCGAGGGCTTAGCTAGATTCTGGGGAGGTAAAAAATGAACTACATCAGACCAACAAGTAAATAACCAAACATAATCATAAACTGTGGTAAAGCTATGACATACAAGAGAAAATACAGGGACTTAATTTAGATGCCAGAATAAGAATGTGTGTGTCCTAGAAGGCCTCTAATACTGACATTCAGCCCAAGCTATGGAAAGCTGAGCACAGGGAGCCAGGCTGCGAAAGAGAACAATATACACAAAAGCTCTGAACTACAAAGCAGCATGTCATATCCCAAGATTTGAAAGCAGACACAAGTTCCTAGAGCTGGGGAGTTAAGACAGGCACAGGGAAGAAGAAAAAGGTTAAGATTATGAAGGGCTTAGTAGACAACTTCGTAAGAAATTTCAGTGTTTTTCTTAATGCAAAGCAATCAATGGAAGCAAGGATACTAGTAACTACTGGCAACTGTCAGGGGAGACAGTAGTGGAAAAGGAATGCCCAGGTCTGGGAGGCGGGGAGGTCACAAAGCTGGCACTGACAGGACCCAATGGCCTGGTTTGAGCCATGGAAAGGATACCTCCTTGGTATAGCAAGAGCCCTAGGGTATGAATGCCTCTTCACCACCCCCCACACAGGAGGGGATGGAGGACAAGGCCAGAGTGAGGGTCAGCAACATGTCCACATTGCCAAGGCCATGGATGGCCTAAGCAGGAAATGCCTACATAGGAAATGCCTGCTCTTCATTCTCTTGAAGAGGCTATTCCATTTAGCTTGTTAGTTAGGAATCAACCAATTACAGAAGAAAATAATGGTACAGGAGATTGTTTTCATTTTAAGGAAGTAATTAAAGGTTGGGGGGGGCAAGTCAGATGTAATAGTCTCAGGATGAGGGCTACAAACTCCCCTTCTAGGAAGCACATCTCTTAATGGCCTTTCTTCCTAACACTTAGAAGGAATTTTGGGGAATTGCTTATTTAAATTAATGAGAAGAAAAATTAAGGCATATATATTTTTTAAACTCCCAGTATTCTGTGTTCCTATAAGGGCATGAAAAGTTTAAAACTAGAAAACAGTTACCTTTATATAGGTTCCAGAAGAGGAATAGCTCGCCCCTGCTAGCAGTAGTACTGCCAACATGCCCGAACAAATTGACACTTGGATCCCAGAACACCCGGTCAAAACACAGCACCACCTACCACAGAAAGAGAGCACATGAGCTGGTCTCAGATGGGATGGATGGCTTTTTAAAAAAACATTTATTTTTTTTTAGTTTATGTATACGAGTGTTAATGCCTGCATGTGTATAAGTGCACCCGTGTCATGCAGTGCCCGGAGAGGACAGAAGAAAGCATCAGATCCCCTAGAACTGGAGTTGTACAACTGTTAACTGCCATGTGAGTGCTGGGATTCGAACTTGGGTCTTCTGCAAGAACAGTCAGTGCTCTTAAACCACTGAGCCATCTCTCCAGCCTGGATGGCTTTCTTAAAGCATCACTGAGCCCTAGCAGGAAGTATTTCTTTCTTAGGTTTCCTAATCTCAATGTTAAAAAAACAAAACCAAAACACAACCCTATTGTTTATGACCCTCTTTTTAAAAGTTCATGTGGGTTCTATAAACTGAACCCCAGGTCCCCTGTAAGAGCGGCCAGTGCTCTTAACTGCTGATCCACCTCATCTCTCCAGCTCCTATGACCCTCTTTTGCATCTTTGGAGTTCCAAAAAGGACTAAGTACATTTGGATACTATAACCAGGAACTGAGGAATGAACTGCCAGGTCTCAGGCAAAGGTGGCCACAATGCAAACCCCCTTCCTCACTGCTACTGCTGGACACTACATCAGGTTGGCAAGAGGGGCCGGAGCACGTCACCTTGTTAAGGTTGCCAAATCCCATCCTTTGCACTGCAGATGTTTTCCACTCAGGAAGAGGTGGCACAAACTGAACAGCTGGCGGCTGCTGCTTCAACACTCCCAGGGGAAGGGTACAGAGGACTGCATCACACTTATAAATAAAGGTTTGACTTGTGGAGCGTGTGTTTACAGCGATCACTTCACATCCTGGAGAGGGTGGTGGGAAAGACTTTACTGGTAATAATGGCATCAAGGAGCAGCATACACTATTCCTGTATTTTCCATACAAGAAAACAGGAAGAAGAAACTAAAACTGTCAGGTTAAACCTCCCAGTCAATGTCAAGTCTTTGAGCACCCTGGTTATAAGCTAGATTAATGAACAATATTACTACTTCCTTTCCACTATGACTAGCTGCTCACTAAGGATGACTATGAAAATCCAGGGACATAAGTTCAAATCCATATCTGTGAAGCTAACACCGTAACCTTTAAGTTGACTTTGGAATTATGTCACTATTGTTTTACTTAATGTGGTTTAAGTAGTAAAAGCATAGATTTATTAAAAGTGAGAGCCAGGACAGAAAACACTCCACAGAAGGGGATGGACTCCAAGAAGAACATGGCTGAAGAGCCCTCAGGTGTGTTTTAAAAATGAATGCATGCTTAAGCTGGGCGTGGTTGTACAGGACTTTAAGAGAGACAGAGGCAGGCGGATCTCTGAGTTTGAGGCCAGCCTGGTCTATTATACAGCTCTTGTCACTGTTCTTCATCTGCTTGCAAAAATGGTTAAAGGCTGTAAGATGCACACAAGGGGCCCAACCTCTTGACACCATGAAATGATACTGTCACCTACAAAGTTCATTCTCATGCAATTAAGTTACTTAAAAGAAAGTTGCAGAATCCTCAATATTTTTAAGGTTACAGTTTTGTGTGGGGCTGCAGGTTGGATACCCTGCAAGCTTCTCCCAGCATTAGCCAGCAACTTGTCATAATGAGAAAATGAAGTGTTTCCTCACAATTCTAGGAAAGGGACTGCCCCATCTTCACTTCTCATGCCTAGGCAGGAGCTCCAAAGAGGAAAGTAACAAGCTTTTAGCAGTCTATCAATTCCAGGATGGTTGAGCAATAGCCCTCTGCTCTCCACATTGTATGCTCTGAAACCTATCTCCATGAGTCGCAGAGCAATCCCATCTCTGAAGCTGACTTAGCAGCAGGACTGCTCCAGAACTTGGCACCAACCTGAATAAATGAGCCATCCTTAGGAAGAAGAGCCAACAGGTCTTCAAAGACCAACAGGCTTATGGTAAAATATAAAGGGTAGGCCCCACTGAAGCACAGTGGGCCGAGCACTGGTATACTTGGTGAAATTAGATCCAATACTTACTGCTATTTTAACACTATATTAGTACATGCACAAACAAAGCATTAAAACCTTACCTTAATTTCCTATTCATAAAACAAGGTGGCTAGATCCTCCAAAGTCTCCACAGACTTAATCTTTTCCCTAGGAGCTACCATTTAATACTTTACAAAGAATTAGACATATTGTCTCAACGTAGGTCACGTCACACAGGCTAGTCTTGTTTCTGGGGAGGTGCTCCATGCTGCCTGTATGACAGACACATACCTGAGGCCGTGTAGCGAACCTGCCGCACGGCTGTGTTCAGTTTAATGTCCAGACCTTCAGCTAAAGCCACAGGCACACATGAGTAGCCATTCCTTACTGTCAGGTGGCTGCCAGTAAATTCAAAATCGTCATCCTAACAAGGAGAGAAAAAGGTTCTTAAAGATTTTTGTTTCATGTGTATGAATGTCTTGCCTATATGTATGTATGTGTACCACAGTTCCCATGAAAGCCAGAAGAGGGCATTGGATTCCCTGGAATTGGGGATACAGAAAGTTGAGAGGCACTATGTGGGTGCTGGGGACAAACTGTGCAAGAGCAGCCAAGTGCTCCTAACCACTGAGCCATCTTTTTAGCTCCTACCATACTTTCTTAATATGATCTATGCCACTAGCACAGAGTCCTGTACAACAGTGCTAAAAAAACCCCCATAAACTTGTAGAACAGTCAATATTTTAAGGCAGTAACTGAAGAACTACTCAGTATTCAAGTATAACTGCCAAAGGGAGATGAAGAAAAAGGAAATGCCATTGGTTGACATATTCCTAATATCTGGGTGGTAGGATTATGGAAGTTTCTTTTTTTTTTTTGTCCCTAGATGGAGTTATTAGCACAGTCCCACACCACCCATGGGAAACATGGATGACCAGAAAACACAAAGGCTGATATATTTACTTTCTTATTTCATTAGATTAGTAGGATATCAGAATCAGTAACCAAATTACATTTTCTTTTACTTAATAACAAAATCAATTTTTATTCCTTAAACTTAAGACTTTAAAGTTGAGGAAGATTTCCAAGATCACAGTTGGTCAAACTAGGTGAAGGCAACCTTAAGGCTCAGGATAATTCATACAGTAACAAAGTTAGTATTTCACCTAGAAGTATTTCTATTTCATAAAATTCTTGGGGGCGTATATAATTCTTAAGAATCACATTTTTAAAAACTGAGAGTTGAACATGGTGGCATGTGTTTAATCTCAGCACTCGGGATGGGGAGGCAGAGGCAGGTGGATCTCTATGAGATTGAGGCCGGCCTGGTCTACATAATGTTTCCAGGCCACCTGGTGCTACAGGAAGACCCTGTTTCAAAACAACAACAACAACAACAACAACAAAAAAAATGAGTTGGTAGCAAAACTTTCTAAGTTCAGGTAAGAATGACAAGTTTTTAGGGTCTAAAAAGTACAAATGGAGCTAGGGGGAACTTAACGATAGAACATATGCTCAGTCTGCATGAGGCCATGGTTTAATCCTTGAGGCAGCAAGAAGAGAAAACCAGGAGACAAAGTAAGTGCACCCCCAACCCTGAAACGCAAAGCCTAAAAGAAAATTTAAAATCACAGGATTTCTAAAACTTGCTCTTAGACAATGTTTAGGAAATGAGAGGGCAAGCCAAGGAGAAATTTCTAAAATACGGATCTGACGAGGAACTTAATGAGCTCTTAAAGATCAACAAGATGATACAACCACACTTTTTAAAGGGGCAAAATAAAAATCTGAAGACATTCCATTGAAGGAGCCACATGAGCAACTGATAAGCACATCATGCCTGTATCACTGAGTCATCAGAGATACCAATTTGACTGTTCCTATTAGAATGGTGAACATCTCCAGATCTAACACTAAGTGTTGGTGAGGATGTGAATGAAGCATGCTGCTCACATTACTCACATACTGCTGAGGGGAAGGCAACTGGGAAAACAGCTTGGAAGTTGGTTAGACAGTTAAAAACTGGCTGGGAGTGTAACTTAGGGGCAGCGCACTTACATAAATGCATATTAGTGGTTGCATGGGACCAGGAACTGGAAGACAAATTAACTGCAAAAGGTGGGAAAACTTTTCTGGATGATGGAAATATTTTGTATCTTTTGTTTTTCCTTTTTTGAGACAAAGCCTTGCTACGATGGCCAAGCTGACCTTGAACTCAAAACCCACCTACCTGAGACTCCTGAGTGCTGGAATCATGGGCATGCACCACCCCACCAAGCTGAGATGTTTTATGTTAACTGGTAGTTCATAGCTAAGCGAGCTTGGCAAATCATCAGTTTCACTATATGAAATGCTATCTCCTACTGAAGCTAAGAATACACATACACACAAATTAACAGTTTTTCTTGAGTCCTCTAAGGTATGTGCAACACAATAAATGATAAAGGAATTTTACCTGATCCCAATGTTTAAGGGAAAGGGTAGAAAGAGGTGTGGCATTGGCAAACTCAAGATTTGCAAAATGCCAGTCAAGTATTTGTCTGTCTCTTGATGAGAGATATACATCACTGAAAAGTAAGAACAAAATGCAGAGTTAACAAAGACACTGCCACTAGTCTCAATGAGCTCACATGGTCTATCTTAACCAGTCTGGACTTATCTAAGCTAGAAGTTGGGATTGTGGCTTATATGAAGAAACTGTAAGTCAGAAAGCAGGATCTTATCGCTGTTATTACTGCTCTATCCCTGATGTCTAGAGCAGTGTCAGGCTAACCTCAGCAAATTAGAGTGGGTCTCATTTGTCTGAAAACAGTATTTCTTCACACTAGGTTTTGCTTCATTATAAAGATCTGTAAAAGTTTGTCTCCTATCTTCAAGTACAGGTTTTATTGCAAGAGGGGTAGCATGCTTGCCTTCAGAACACAGGACTCATGCACGTGGAGCATCTTATCAGCATGTAGTCACTCCCTGATCCCAATGGAAATAAAGGATGACACTGTCCTAGTCCTCCAAATCTTAGACGTTTAAAGCAACAGTCTTTTAAACCACACTCAAAGACAATTTCCACCTACGATAGCTTCTTCCCCATAGTAGAATGTATGGAAGAGGGATATCTTTAGACACTCAGAACATTCTTATATACTAAAATATGAGTAGCAGACTTACAAACCCAACAAGTATTCCTATGTTCAGATTTTCCATTCATTACATAATTTAAATAAGCTCAAATGTAAACAAATACCCACCATGCTTTATAATTTTCCTTCAGAACTGAACACAGAAAAGGGGAAGAGCAAAGCTGCTCCTGTGTTTGGGCTCCTTTCCTTACCTTGGGGGATTGGCCTCCAATTCTTGAAGTTTTTCTTCTAGCTTTCCTTGTGATTCAGCTAATTCATCGTATTCCTGACAGAATTTTAAAAATTAAATGACTATGACTTATCTTGAAAGGTCAGATATTTGCCTACTTTATTTGTACCATATTTCCTGTTCTGATCACATGTAGAAAACGTGACTCAATCTAAGGCTGGGGTCAGAGCTCAGGGGTTTTTGATCTTGGAAACAAGCTATGAGACTAGGAAAAGATGGGGAAGGATGGAGAATGTGAAAGAGAAAAAAGGCAAACAAACAAAACACCTTCATTTGCTTTGTTTAGAAACAAAATTGCAAAACAGCCGCAGCAACCATGTTCTTAGCACCTACCATGATGGCCTGGTGCTGGGTTCCTTGGACAAATTCTTTTAAGTGTCACAATTATGATACAAGTTAAATATTATTAATACTATGGTGCAGATGGAGTGATTAAGGAGCCCAAGTTGCCAAGGCTAGGAGACACCAAATTACGGATCTAAACCACATAGTTTGACTTCCAGTAAGTCCATATTCATTGCCATAAATTTCAACTGTCAGGATAAGAATTCTGTCAAAACACAGATCTCACGCCAAACTCAACCATTAAATCTCCTTGGCTCTTTTGATACCAAACTCAAATTTCTCAGTTCTACACTACTTTTTGGGATTCCAAACAAAACCAGAGGGATAGGTATACCTTGCAAAGGGCGGTCAGGTCCCTGTGCTTGCTCTTCACTAAAAACTCAGCAGTAATATCTCTAGGTGGCTTCACTTCCGAGGCTTCTTTATATTGCTGGTGGAGTTCCTTAATTTTCTCCTTCAGATTTACCATCTAAGATGGAAAAGTACAAATTTGTCACACTAGAGAGCAATGTAATTCATCCCCAAATAACACATGCCCTTGGCTTTGGCTCCTCCTAAAAACTGTTATTCAATGTCCCTGGGCTCTCTGAATAGTTCCTCTGTACCATACCATTTGACAAACGGGGAAAAACATGCACGAGGCTTAAGAGAGGTTTCTACAACATTATCAGATAACGAAGATGGACTCTTGTCTTCCAAAACCACCAACAGGGAAAGAAATATGCATAAAGAAATATACATAAGAAAAAAATAAAAATAAAACAATCTTCCATTCATTAAACTAGCTGTTTGTTTTGTTTTTGAGGCAAGTTCTCACTACATAGTCCAGGTCTTGAACTCATGCCTCAGGCTCCTGAGTGCTGAGATTATAAAGCTTTACCACATGCCTAGCTTTGTTCATTTTAAAAACCTGTAGCAGGTCACCATCACACAAAGATACATAGGGGAGCTCATTCCCCCTAGAGAGACTGCCATACTGTGCCTTTCCTTAGTCATTATGTTCTGAAGAGGAGATCCAGCTGTGCAACCCTTCTCTATGGAGACGAAACCCCCCAGAAACACTAATATTTCCAAATTCAAGTCTTTTCTTTTTAGCTTTTTTAGCTATGAAGACAGTAAGAATTTTACCTTATTCAGAAGTTCTTTCAGCTCTTCCTGAGTTTTCACTATCTTCTTCCAATGCTCAATCTGCTCATCTTTGACATGTTTTTCTTGCAACCTACAAGAGACCACACACATGGCCCAGCCTCACAGCCAGCTCTACAGAACAGTGCCTGGCAAAAAACGTGAGGGAATCAAAGCTGACTGGATATCAAATATTTAAGAACAAGAAGAAAGTTGGTTGCTGAGATTTGTTACTTATCCTGTAAGTTAAATACAGTAACATGTCATAAAAGCAGTGAATTTTAGAACTAAAAGGGGCCCTGAGGATCCTGTAACTATTAAAAATGTTTTTACCTAGGGACTTAAAATTCACATGAAAGTATGTAAAAATTAGCTCAAATAAGACTTAGGGAGAACTGAAAACATAAATAGTAAATCTGTAAGTGGAACTCACTATACAATAAGCAATATCAAAGTACTTACTGAATGACAACTTCCAGTGCCTGGCCAAGGGACACAGGCTTATTATTGAGGACATTGAAGTCTAGCTGATGACTAAGGTACGACGTGGCTTCCAGCAACCGGTTAAATTCTTGTTCTACCATTTCGTCTTTCTCTTTAGGAACCTGAAAATACGAAGTATAGTAGAGTTAGTTCTTATAAGACTAAGTACAACCATCCACGAACACACAAATGTTCTACATTTAAAGAGGCCAAAATATGTATTTCAAAAGGAAAACCTTTGAAGACAATGATTTGATTTTTTCTATGAAGTGGTTAAGTCCATTTAAATGAGATATGAAATGTTTCAGGCCTGATATTTCCCTCTCTCCCACTTGTTCCCTCAGAGCTGGGACTCCACCTAAGTAACAGCCACAAGATTTGCATTGGCGCTAGCTGAAGTATATGAAGCACAAGGTGCACTGAGCTGACATGCACTGAGCTGAGCTGGGCTGACATGCAAACAACACACTAGCAAAGTCCCAGAGAACAAAAATCTATGTTCACACACCTGAAGACCTTCCAGAATAAGGACAAGATAGCAAAGTAAGAGTTATCTGCTTCCCCTCAAAGATGACAGAATTCCAAGGGACAATATGAAGAGAGAAGTGAAATTCACAGTAATTAAGACCACAACACCACCTTATTCTTGCACAGAATGATAATGGTTTATGGCACTAGTAACTCCAGGGTTGAATGCCAAAGCTCTTAGACAGTGGGTAACTCAGCTACCAGAAGATTTGGCTCCTTGCAATTGTAGAGGAAGGGAACAGATTGCAAAGCAGTCCCCAAGCTGTGAAACCTCCTGCACCATGCTGTGCAGCGGACTGGCACCATCAGTCTGTTAGCGTCATCCCTCTGCTACGACTTACTTCTGCCCCAGATGAACTATCTGCAGCCCCACAGCTGGACTCAAGGTGGCAGAGAGACAAAGGAGCATGTCTAAGACAAGCATGCCCCGTCAGACGCTAGGCATTGGCTGGGAAGTGGAATTTAAAACACGAACTTCACTCTGCAGTCAACCCAGAATAAGTAACAAGAAAACAAAGCACTAAAGTAAGTTCTAGTAAACAGCCCGAGGAGGAGCAATCTGTTACAGTTGTTGGCAAGATCATTATAGGAAGATGTTACTTCTCACTGGAAACACTGCGGTTTTGCCTATGCAACTGAACAGGAATGAAGCACTAGCCCACAGCCCTCACTGATCACACAGGTAACCCCTGAGATGGACCACAGTGCGGCAAAGAGAACCTGGCAAGAAGGAAGTAACCTACACTGGGAAGAGAAAGAAAAGAGGACCCTAGCTCTGCTTTGGATCTGTGAACACAACAGATACCACAAGTGACTGAATCAGAATCATGCTGGACGCCTCAAGGTCTAAGTCTACACATGGGAGAAAGAGACATCATGGAGAATTAAAGAACCTTAGCCTAAAGGAAATCTAAACTCTGGTTTGAGTCAAGAAATGAAGTAAAGTAGGTTTAGACACTTGTTGCCCTTTGGTCATTACATTACTGTGGTCCCAGGAGCAGGTGGATCAAAAGCATCTGGCCTACCCATCTCCACAGCAGAAGAGCTCTTGGTGACAGCCCTGCATGCTCTAACCACAGCTCTTGGAGCTGGTGAGAGACGGTCTCATCACAAATTCCATTCAGGGTCTCATCAGTTACTTTTCTTCACTGGGTGGTGGTCATGTGTAAAACAACCCAAAATGAAATTCTGCCCAGAAACTTGCTATTTCCAGTACAGCCTCTGCAATGACACTACAGAAGATAGCTCTAGTCTTTAGTTCTCCATTCAAAAAGGAGACAACTGCATTTTAATATGAAATCTACATGGTTGTGCAATGCTAACTGATCACAGATAACAATGTACAAGGCTGCTTTTCCTGGAGTAGTTCTATACGTGGCCTAGCAAGAGGATGCTCTAGCACCAAGAGGGACTAGACCACATGTGCCTCTACCACAGGGCAATAATGTGCCAATACACAAGAATGCAAATGGGGCAGATTAAAGCTCTTCCAGTGCCAATTAGATGGCTTGCTTCAGACAAGCTTTAATCTTTGTGGTTAGGGTGACAATCACATAAGGGCGTTCATTCTAAGAAAGTACACGGCACTCAGGCTCAGTAACTCGGTCCGGGGTATGTGGTAGAGAAATATTTAAAGGGACACTGTCAAGGTTAGAGGGACCAAATTGACCTTTTGTTTCTTCCCTCTGGTTTCTGAGCAGCCTGCTTGATTCGTCACACTTTCCCCTTTCCCACCCTCTCCCCACAAAAAAACCTGATGTTTTAACATGCGCTTTCAATGACAAAAACTCAAACGGCACCAGCCCAACATATAGGCGCAACTCTACAACAACAAACCAGTGTGAATGTGTGATGGAGAGGATCTTTGAAAGGAAAGGATTTAAGTGTCAAGCTTTTAATGGGTTATTGTAAACAGTGAAGAAAATGATTTGAAAAATTATGAAAAAATACCTTGACAGTGTCCTTTTAACCAGTGCAGCAGAGGGAGAAATAAACTGTAAATAACAGCCCAACAGCCACGTCAAGTTTAGTTTTGTACGATAGCAGTAAAATCAAGGCTTTAAACACATAGCATGACAGAAGCATTCTGTTAGCTTAGAAGCTGCAACAACTAGAGAAATAAGGAACAGACTGTACAGAGACCAAAATGGGAAAGTCAAGCCATAGAAATGGCCAAAAGGGAGGCAGTTTAAAAAAGGCAGGGGGGTGGGGGTGGGGGTGGTCAGAAAGCAGTGAGGAACGAAAGCAAAACTCAATAAAAGAAGAAAAGAAAAACACAGAACAGTAACAAAATCAAACAAAACTTAAACCAAAACAGCATTGCCATGGTTGACTGACACCAAATGACAAGACTGTATGTCCAGTACCCCACTTAGACCCAAGGCTCAGCTTTATGTGGTTATGTCAGGCAGTCAGCAACCAGGCCTCATCCACTTCTGCCCAGGTAAGCAATTACAGCGATGTTATGTTGCAAATGCAACCGGGGGGTAGCGTGGAAGCCGGGCTGCTCTCCATTAATTTTAATGTTTTAATTGGAAATGAAAGGAATATTTGGAAAATGGTAAATAGCATATTTGTCCTTTGGCAAAGCAATACTGACCAGGGGAAACCCAAAAATGTGTTATTACATTAGAATCTTTAGTCTATTTCTAACACTAAGCTAGTTAGAAATGCTCTACTTTACATATCCAGACATTTAAAAGAATTCTACCAAATGACTACCCTAAGCACCCCACATGACCTGTGTTTCGGGTATTTCTTTCCCCTTGGTTAAAACTTTGGCTTCTATTAACTCCATACATAATTATAGAGCTGCTTCTCCAAAGGAAGGCTTAAGGTATGCAGGGATCCTAATATACACATGGATGTCCTTTAACTTCCACTGCCAAAACAAACATAGAAGCTCAACATTACATAGCTGCCCATATAGGGCCACAGAGTAGTAAGGTAAACTGTTAGCAATCTTTGTCATTATGATTAAAATAGTTTTTAACAATAGAGGATGGGAAGATGGCTCAATGAGTAAAATGTCTGCCACACAAGATTGAGGACCTGAGTTCAGATCCCCAGCATCCACATAAAAGCCAGGAATGGCTGCATGTGCCTATAATCCCAGAGCTTGGGTGACGGGGGGTGGGGGTGGGGGGCACAGACAGGAGGAGCCCTGGAGCTCACAATGCAAGTCAGCCAGTCTAGCTGAATCAGTGAGTTCCAGGTTCAGTGAGGCCCTGTCTCAAAATAAAAGATGGAGCGAATAGAGGGAAGACACCAGACACCAACCTCTTGCTGCCACTCGCACCACACACATAACCATGTATGCACATACACAAATAAATCATAAATAAAATAGTAGCAATAGAACAAAAACCACTTATTAAATTTTTTTCCTATAGGAAAAAAAAAAGCTAGGTATGGAGAGATGTCCTTAAGAAAGTATTACCCATTACATTTCTAACTTTTAGTAACTGCTGGCCTTAAACAGCATGATAGAATTAATTTCTATATACTAACAACAGAACCATCAAATTGCTTCCCTCCCCTTTGTGGTACTGAGGACTAAACCCCAGACCACTGGGCTACATCCCTAGATCTTTTTGAGACAGGGCCTACCCTCAGTTGCCTAGGGTGGCCCTGAACTTAGGATCTTCCTGTCTCAGCCTCCTAAGTAGCTGGGATTACAGGAATGTGACACTGTGTTGGGTAAATTTTGATTGAAGTATACACAAAGAATAGAGGAAACGTTTTTATACAACAGCTTACTAAAACTAAATAGCTGAGTAATTTTTAATCTAGGTGGGCCTTGCTGGCTCCAAGGGAACCGATTTTAAAGCTCTCTAAAAGGAGATTTAGCAGATACATTCACACAGGCAGTTACGGTGTTATATACTCATCTGCCCCATCTATCTTCTAGAAAGACAAAACAGTTATAGCAAGAACAAGCACAGGAATTTGAGCAGAATACCAGGCAACAGATTCTTGTTTCTCCTGTGTACTTACTGACTACAGAGGTTTTAGGAAAACAAGTGGAAGCTATAGCTTTCTACTCTGCAAAATAGGAGAGGGAAACTACTGAGCCACTTAATCCTTCACATTTCTAAAACCAGGAAACATATTTGCAATTATGAGCATATGTAAACAAGGTCCTTTGTGCCTGTCCTCTAGGCAAAAAGCTAGTCTACTTTCAACAGATGCCCATTCTTACTCTGAGCTACACTACTAAAGACAGTAAAACATACATTAACACAGCTGCTTCTGAACTCAAAGCTGTAAAGAATTCTTTCCCAAACTTAAGAATGCCTAAGAATCTTTTCACTTGGCTACAGCACCAAATACAAGCACAAATATACAGACTTAGAAATGTCCTGTACAGATCTCAGCTGAATGACAACTACCAATTTTACCTGAAAAGTATCCCTGCATACAGAATGCTGAAAACTGCACTCTAGGTTCAAACTGTTAACTCAAGTGTTAGGTAAATGGCTGGCCCTCATGAGACAGTGAGAACCAGAACATAAATTAATATACAACTTTCTCCACTGAGAAAATCTTGCAGCCCAAAGGAAGCAAGATCTATAGGGTGGTTTAACATTTACTTCCGTTCTCAGGCAAGCTGTTTATCTTATCCCCCACAGATGGCAGGAGAGACTGGCACGCCACACTTGAGTACTTACTATTCTGAAACAAATGTTTTAAAAACTGTGTTAGACAGAAATACAATCACCAGTAACAACCCCCACCCACCACCAAATGGATGGCATTAAGGAGCAATGATAGAGAACTTGCCTAGACGCATGAGGCCCTGGATTCCATGCCTAACACAGGAAACAAAGTATTTTAATAGCTCAGCTAAGTTGTTCTGGGTAACATCCACCTATAGTCTGGGCACTTGGGAGGCTAAGGTAGAAGGATCGGGAGCTAGTCACAAAAAGCTTAACTACTACAAAAAAGTACCAGAAAAGTGTTCTCTGTACTACTGCCTTGTTTCCAATCACCTCAGCCAGGCTCTTTCCTGCTATTTACCTCAAATACCTGTCTGATCCTGTCACCTTCCCTGCTCCCAAACTTCTCAAGTTCCAACCTACAAGTGAGCTTTGGAAGCAGCACCCTCCACAGCACAGCCTTGCCCTACACTGCAGCTGTGTTCTTGACTCACCAGGAGGCGTTCGTCCTTTGTGAGAGACCTCTCCTCATACTTACACCTTCCTCTGCCTCTGCTGTACAGCCACATGACCAAGTCCTAACTGCACCTCACAAATGCACCTCACAAATGTGCTCTCTCCTCTTTCTACCCTGTCCCACCACTTTCATACACCCTCTTGCTCTCAATTCTTCTATAGCAGCTGGTTCTACCTAACCTTGGCAAATAAATCTGCCTCAACTTAGTGCTGCTAATATACTTCTGGGTGACAGAGTAGTGATTTATTTTAAAATGCTTCAGACCCTTCTCCCCTAAACCCAGAAACGGACAGATGAAACAAAACTAGGAAAATAGGGGTTTATTGTAGTACTCCTCTTCTGTGTATATTTTTAATTTCCATAATAAAAATGGGATTATTGGTGTTCAAGTTCTACTAGATTATAACAGACTGTCCCACTCATTTCTGTATCTTTTTCTGATCTTTATAGAATACATTTATTGTTATTGAATTAACCTCTACTTCATCCTTTCTCTCTCATTCTACTCCATTTATTCTGCTAGATGCCTCCCACAGGCCTTGGGAACAAATCTGGACCACACTGATGGAAAAGACCCAAGGCATTTCCTGTAAACTGCTCTTTCTGATCCGAAGCCCATAAAACCCAAAGGTAGACAGAAATAAATACAGTTGTCCCTTGAGACCATCACACAAAATTCAAGAGCTAGGAATCTTACCACTTTTGGCAACAATAGCTAAGCCAACATATGCAATTTATCACAAACCTCCCTTCCACAAAATACAAAGATAACAATACACTTGTATTCTAAGAAGTGTGGACTCTCACTCTGACAGGGGAATTGGTCACATTTCTGTTGAATACAAACTTCTGAATCTGAATTGACATAGGAAATTATGTCTAGCTTATCATGACTTAATGCCTCTTGCTTCTCAACCAACCACCATGCTCCTGTCATACAGGAAGACAGGAAGTTTCTAGGCCTCTGGTCATAAACATTTCTACCTACCCCTGTATTTGGTTAAGTTTCACCATTTGGCTATTTCCCAGTCCACTTGAGTCTATACACACAAAAGCGAAGTGATAGAGAGCACACAGAGCTGAAGCACACGATGGAAGCACAGTACAAAGAAATGAAAAATCAGGTTTCAATTCCACAGGTCTCTTGGGATAAGTGGCCAGAGCCAATTAACTACACAGCAAACCTTCAGTAAATGCCTAAGCAGACATGTCAATTTGCATATGTATAATAATCTCTTCTCAGAGTTAAGAAAACACAGAAAAATGTCACATCACGTTTCAGCTTATATTATTCATGTGCATGTTTAGTTACATATTCCTCTCAAACTGTTTTCAATCGAACCAAAGAAGTGTTGAAAAGTTCTGCTTGTCCTCAACTTACAGCTTGTCCATTGGCTTCATAAAGTGGGCATTTTTGCTTGATCTTGGCTAGTTCCATATTTACTTGTTTGCTGACCACAGCCATGGGATTCCCTCCTAGAAAAAAACTCAAACAAATTCAGCACACCCGTGAGAAAAGAAGGAAAACTTCAAGTTAAAATATGTTCTGCTCAAAATGGAAACTGTTGAAGCCAGCCATGGTGGTATTACACCAGCACTGCAGCACTTTAAAGGCAAGAGGCAGGAGGCAGGAGGCAGGAAGATGGAATATTCATGGTCAACCTGGGCTATGCAATGAGACAACCTGTCTCAAAAAAAACAAGGACTGGGAATGGAGCTCAGTACTAGATCTTGCTGAGCATTTTCAAGACACTGACTTGGATGCTCAGCACTGCCAAAAGAATAAATGAAACAAAAAGCTGAAAACATGGGGTGTCAGTTATATCTTCTTTTTAAAGCTCATAGTAAAAACATGTATGATAGTACAAAGAAAAAAAGCTTAAATTACCCCTAATCCTATAGCTAACATTTTATTACAGATCCTTTTGTAATTCAGGTGTATAAATTTACAGGCATGCACACAAAAGGAATGCAATACATTTTTGTGTTCTTTTTGCAACTTAGCATTATATTGCAAACATCATTTTGTGTTACTATAGAGCTACACATTTTTCAGTAGCTGTACAGGTCTCCCTGTATAGTAATTTAATCTAGCGTGGTTTTAAATGCTGTGGCATTATAAACAACATCGTGTTGGAAATGTTCTAAACACAGCATTATCCACTTTTGTTTCCTTAGGATAATTTCCTAGAACTAGAAAAATAACTAGTGTCTAAAGATTTGTACAATTTAAATTTTGCAGTCTTCAAAAGGCTACTTAGCGAGTCACCTCTCACTAATAAAAGGTTAAGTGGCTGCTATGATTTGAATTTGATTTGTCCCCTTGAAACTCATGCTGAAGTTTAATTCCCACTGTGAGATACTAAGGAGACATTTAATCCCATTATGGTATTTGAGGTAAAAGCTGTTAGAGTGATAAGATCAGGTAAAGTTGAGTTCCCTGACTGAATCTTGGTAGACTTAGAAGACAGATACCAAAAAGAGACAGGTATGAACATTCCCTGTTTCTTACCATGTGATCTGCACTACCTCAAGATTCTATTAGCAAGAAGGCCGTCACCACATAAGCCCCTCTGACCTTGAACCAGAACTATAAGGAAAGTAAATCTTTACATTATAAGTTTCTGTCTGTGGTAATTGTGTTATTGACTAAAATAAACCCTAATGTAGGATCCTAAACCAATACATTTTAAAACTGTACCTATGGGTTTAAAATCTAAGCTCAATCTTAGGAGTTTTAGGTCACATATTATAGCATCAAACTAAGAACTACTTACCAAGACCTGTTACTACCATGGCTCCAAGATCAGCTACATAGTTTCCTTTGCGAAATGTGGCAACCCGTCCACCTACACGATCCTGTTTTTCAGGAATCAAATGGCCAAAGTCATTCACTCTTTTTTAGCCACAGTAAGTCAACACTGTAACTCTTTCGTGAGATAAAAATCATTTGGAGGGCAATTAACAGTACTATGTACACAAAACACAAACAAGAAGTTAAGAAGTTGAGAGAAAGGAAGATAGCAACATAGAAGCAGTGAATTATGTGATTGATGTGAAGCAATTTGACAGCCAAGCATATGTAGTCTTCCCAGCTGTTTTAACCATACAGGATGTACAAGGTTCATACACAGAGAAAATACAGCCTCACAAATTCCCATACTAGATACCAACTTTTACCATCATTTGACTTGTACACAGAAATTACCATAGTCAGCTTCTACTTCTTGGTCCATGAATGATAATGAAGACAACCAATATCTTGGTGTCACCAGATCCTAAAAGACTACTACTGACCAAGAAATAACTCTTTTTCCTTGACTTATCAAACAGGGAATACAATTCACCACTCAGTCATCGCCACTTACAAAGTGTTAAGTCTATGAACACCCCAAATATAAGGGCTAACTACAGACACTGGAGAGATGGCACTTGTTGCTCTTGCAAAGGAACCAAGTTTGGTTTGCAGCACACAAACCAGGCAGTTCACAACCCCTGTAACTACAGCCCCAAAGATTCAACATTCTCTTCTGGACTCTGAGGACACCTGCACTTAAATGTGTACATACCCACACAGAAACATACATATTCTCAAAATTAAAAATAAAATAAACTTGGGCCAGTTGTGGTAGGGCACACCTTTTCTCTCAGTACTCAGGAGGGAGAAATAGGCTGTGGAATTGAGGCTAGCCTGGTCTACATGGCAAGTTCCAGACCAGCTAGGACTACAGGGAGACTGTCTCAAACAAACAAAAATAAAATAAACTTTATATACAGAGAACTGCAAAAAATAATGACCAGAATTTATCTACCCAAAAGAGAGAGGGATCTTTTATGAACTCTACATACATACTGATCATTTTCCAAAATTTTATTCTCAAAATACTTTATCCAGCCAGGTATGGTGGGCAATGCCTTTGATCCTAGCACTTGGGAGGCAGAAGTAGGAGGATCTCTTTGAGTTCCAGGCCAGCCAGAGCTACATAGTGTGATCCTGTCTCAAAAACAACTTTAGCCAGGGTTAAAAAGTGTAGCTCAATGGTAGACCATCTGCCTACTATGTGCAAGGCCCCGAGTTTAATTTCTAGCACAAACAAAGAAACAAATATAAACAAATAAAGCAGCAGTAGCAACAACTTTGTCCACTATGCATAACAGTATCCCAAATACTCAAATACTACTTGTATCAGTTTGTTTAAGTTCAACTTGTCCTTAATTTGCAGTAAGTAATTTCCTTACCTATTTCCATTAGGTCAGGCTCCAATCACAAAGTACAACTCTTACCCTGGCTTCCAGAAGTGTGACATCCATCCCAAAGCTCTGTAGTTGTCGAGCTGCCGCCAAGCCAGAGACACCTGAACCTATGATAATAACCTTTCCTGTCTTTTTGGCTAAAAATAAAAAATAAAATAAAATTACAATGTTTTGCTGTAGTTAAGAGTTTGTATAATTTTTTTCCCTCTCATGTAAACATCTGTGTTTTTTTCAAGGGAATTCAGTATTCTCTTCTGACCTCCCTGGGCAGTACATGACACGGGTGCAGTTACATACATGTAGGCAATACACTCGTACATATAAAATAAAAATGATAAAAAAGTAAACTATTTGGTTGTTTTCAAACTATAGAAATCATCTTTGAAAACAAGTATCTGAAATTTTTAAACTTTTAATTGATACTGCAATTTATAAACCAAATTTACTACATTGAAATGTATTTGCTCATTACTTTAGTCATGTGTTTCAGGATCTGTGACCCTCAGTCTCTTATGGCCTGCTTATTTACCTCACAACTGTACTGTGTAAGCTACTTTCTTTAAAGAGTTTTACTTCTATTTCTTAATGTTCCTTTCTGAAATTATTAAAGCACTATAAATAAATGTATTCTTCTCAGTATATCTCCATCTCCTAGATCCCTCATAGACATTATCCAAACATTATAAAAAGGGCAAATAATAGCTAAAAAGGAAACAAGAGGAAGGCCTTAAACCTCCTGCTTGTATTAACTGACTTTTCCCATTTCTAACAATTTTTATTCTAATTTTTAAAATTGGAAATTAATCTTTTCCTAAATATCTACTAAATAAGAAATTAAGAGAAATAGACATTTGCTTTTAAGATCTTATTTTAAATTTAACTTATAAGCTTGAGAATACTTTGACTAAGTGGAGATTTACAGATGGAAGTAAAATGTTACCAGTACCATAGATGTAAAATACAGGCCTAAAACTATTACTTAAAGCCACTTAAATTTGTCAGATACATCCTTACTTGGTAGGGGTTTTATCCTCTTATAGATGCCAAAATTGATAAGTCCATGGCGTTCTAAATAACTGTGAACTCGGTGGACAAGCACAGTGTCACCTGCAGAATAAATTCAAAAGCATGTTCATATTTAACAGTTTAAACAGAATCTTTTCTACCTCTTCTCTTTCTCCAGTATGGTATCCAATACGCTATAAATATAAGCTTTAGGCCATGTGATTCCTTTAGGAAAGTAAATCTTAGAATTTAGGCTGTGACACAGTACAAAATGTTCATTACATAAATTATATTTTAAAAAATGTTTACAAACAGGGCCTCATGAAGTTGAGGTTGGTCCTAAACTTCTGCTCCTCCTGCTTTCACCTCCAGAACCCTGGGATCACAGGCATGCACCAACATGCCTGGGTAAATTGGAATTTTTAAGAGTGACATTATAGGCTGGAGAGATGGCTCAGCAATTAAGAGCACTGATTGCTCTTACAGAGGACTCAGGTTCGATTCCCAGCGCCCCCATGGCAGCTACGAACCGTCCTTAACTCCAATTCCAAGGGAATCCGAAGCCCTCTTCTGACCTCTGCAGCATTGCATGACACAGGTGCACTCACATACATGCAGGCAATACACTCATACATATAAAAAGAGTGACATTACAGTTAAAATGGAGGACAAATCTTTGCAAAGTATGAACAATGCTCATTTATTTTAGCAAAACCTTCTTTTTTTTGGTCTTTTTGAGACAGGCTCTCCTCCCCCTGTAGCCCTAGCTGGCCTGAAACTTGTTATGTAGACCAAGCTGGCCTTGAATTCACAGAGATCCGCCTCCCAAGTGCTGGGACTAAGACAGTGTGCCACCACACACAGCTAGCAAAAACTTAAGACTTTGCTGGTGGCAAACAGAAAGAAAACGAGGTAACTAGCTAAGCAAGTGCCAAAGTTTTCCTTGGATCAAAGTTACACAACAGATCTGGAAAAATATTCAGAAATCTCTTGAACTCATGTATCACTGTAATTTACAGACCAGGAAAACAAGTAAAAACAAATTTCACAAGACACAGTTCTTTAGCCAGGCATGGTGGCGCACGCCTTTAATCCCAGCACTTAGGAGACAGAGACAGGAGGATCTCTGTGAGTTCAAGGCCAGCCTGGTCTACATATAGTGAGTTCCAGGACAGCTGGGGCTACAGGGAGACCCTGTCTCAAAAAAAAAAAAAAAAAAAAAAAAAAAAAAAAAAAGGGCATAGTTCTATACAGTACAAGAGGAAATAAAATTTAAATGTGAATGTATAAGTTATCAAGAAACCACAAGGCTCCAGAAAGGAAATAGCAATTTTCTTAATCCCAATTCAAAAACCAGCCCTATCAAATACAGTACTCACTATTATAGGGTGCTTCTAACTGTTGGAGAGTTGCCTCAAATGTCAGCTGAATCTTTGGATTGTCCAACCACAACTGCAACTGTATTTAAATGATATAGTTACATTATATACTCACAGACATGCTCCATTTGGTAAGTTGTAAAATCACCTTTTAAATTTAAGACCTCAAATAGTGTTTTATTTTCACATAAGCAGGGAGGGTTATATTCTTGATAAGAAAACTAATACCATACAAAACTGTGCCAAATTAGCGAAAAATGCCTAATGATAACAACTGTCCATAACTCCAGTTCCCAGGGGATCCAACAGCCTCTTCTGTCCTCCGTCGGCATTGCACAACACGGGTGTGTTACCTACATGCAGGCAATACACGCATACACATAAAATAAAATAATAAAATAAAATAAATAAAGAAAAATGCCTAATAACTTACAAAGGTTACACAGCCAGCAGGAAGCAACTAGGATTTAAAACTGGGGTTACATAATTCCAGATACTGAGTAGATAAAAATCACAAAATGTTACAGTTAGGTGTGCAGAGGCTGAAAGGTAGGTATCAAGGACAGCGCTTCAGGTTTTGTCTTTACAACTATTGGTGTGGCACTGACTGAATGAGGTCATTGAGAAAAGAAACACCAACTACACCATGAGTGTGGTTCTAAGACAACCTAGAGGATGTCCAAACTACGGGGTCTGCAGTACGGTAACTGAAGGAAACGCACAGAAGGAAAGAACAGAGGAGGAGACCTCACATAACACCATAACATGGCCAGCTATGAAGCATCTGACTACACAGCAGAGATGATGGCAACCAAGAACACAGAAGAGAAGTCAGAGTATTGCATCACTGATGCGAAGACAGTTTAGGAAGACAGTTCCTTTTAGGAAAAACAAAAATTATTTCAAACACTGCTGGGAAAATGGGATGAATTATGAAAAAGATTATAATGAAAAAGGATTATAGCGCAGTCAATGGTTTTCTGTGGATTATAATAGGAATTTTCTTCAAAGTATATACATACACATTTGCAAAGGACTAAAGCAGGTTAAATATCATCATATTTAAGTCTTGGTTAAAAATTAACAAACTCTGTTCTATTGACAAAGTTCTGATTGAGGAGTTAATTTGGTTAGATGTAAATAAATCGATTATAAATATAGGTATTTCACTTCTGCAAGGGGGAGGCACTGTCAAAGGAAAATATATGTATCTATTCCCATATACACTGGCCTAAGCTCTTCAACTTTCATCCAAGTCTTTGTTCTTCCATCCTAGAAAATAAAGCTCAGGTCACAGGTTCGACTGCAGTAATCCTAAAGTTGTAATTTTTACATCAGGAGGCAAGAGATGTGGATAAAGGTCAGAGAGCAGATACAATCGTCAAGCAGAAAATAACTCCTAGCCAGAGACTACAACTCTAACTTGGGTCAATCCTTCCCTGAATCTTGACTTTGGGTGACAGAAAATCAAGCAAAAAAGACAGACATCGGTATTAAAATCATCACTCAAATTCAAATAAAAAATGGAAAGTCCTTTCAAATGAAAATTTTAAAACCATGGCAATTTTATCTAAAACTTCCTAACAGCAAATATTGATATACATGTACATTGATTCAACTACAAGACAAATCAACTTCCAGAAATATAAACTAAGAAATTTCCATTCACTTAAAAAAATTACCCTGCCTTTTCTGTATTTCAAAACTCTAATATAACCCACCAGTCATTCTAGCTATATGCTATTTAATAATATAAATTTGGCAGTGGTTTTGCAATCTAACAGCCAAATCTAAAGAAGTCAACGAAGGCAGAAGGTAGAAATGCTATGGGCATCTTTGAAATACATCCAAAGTACCGAAAACTCTAAACTAACTTGGAAAGCATGATGGAAATGTCCTAAATAACATCTTCCCCTCTTCAATAGCTAAAGAATTTTGTTTTGTTTTGAGATCATTTCTCATTGTGTAGCCTGAGATCCCCCTGGTTAATCCTCCTGAGTGCTGAGATTATAGGCAGAGGCCACCATGCCCAATATAAAGAACTGACAAAGGACATGAAAAAAAATTACAGAATAGAAATGGCTAATAAAATGCAAAAAATAGTCTCAGCAACCTAAGAAATAGAAATGGGGTGGATTTGGCATACAGCCACACAGATTATCACTGTTTAACAAAGATGGGGCAGGATGACAGACTGGGTAGCTCAGCCTTCCTGTGAAGGAATCTACCAAAATGCTAAAAATATTCATAATCTCTGATATACTGCCCCAGGCATACTTCAACCACTGTTAAGTCTTTTTTTCCTTTGGATATTTTAAAATATGTACGTGAAGTTTAGTTTTTAAAAACTGAAATTCTACTTACATATATTGGAAATTATGCATGTAAGGAAATAATAGAGACAGAGCCAAGAATGTGTAAGACTAGTCAGGGCTTAATTATGATAGGGTGAAAGTGAAAACTTATGTGTCTAACAGTTAAATTATGACCCAACTATCAAAATTATTGTAAAGATATTAATCATTGAACCAGAGGAAAAGAACTAGGTGTGTGCAAGGCATTAGGTCAATCCTCAGCAACCCCCCCCCAAATAGAAAGAGATAAAAAATTTTGTTTGAAGAGATTCTGGGTAGTATATTTATGCAGTATGAGAAGGACCCTAAAGAAATGCACATGAAGAGAATTTGTAGAAACAAAAATTTCATTTAATATTTAAAAATATCTAAAAGAAAAAACAACTTATCTTTAACAATGGTTATATATAGGGTAAAAATATTATAGACAATTTAAAATTATTCTGCCTTCTATTTTTTTCCATATTCCCAATAGAAGTCATACGCACTTGACAAAACTCCAGGTGAAAAATGAGGAGGCAGGCACACTTACTGTGCGATTCCTGATGAACAGAAAAACCTTCTGGGTCTGCTGAGGTCCACTGATGATGTCTGGGAAACAGGCTGCTTCCTGAGAGGTCATCCGATCGTGGGGAAGTCTGCTTTGGAAAGCTGCACCCTCCACACCTAGCAAAGAAGTAGAAGACAACTAGGAAAAGTGCAAGTGACACAAAACCAGGGTAGCGATGTCTTAATTCCTCTTTTGCCTGACTGAAGAGCTGTAGAGCTTTGCCTAATTCCACAGACTGACCTAGCCTTAAAAAATTTTTTTAAATTTTTTGCCTCAAAAGTTTAAACTTCTTTACAAAACAGTCACTCTTCTGAGCTTAATATTCCAAAGTTTAGAGCCTGTTAATGAAGCAATAACTTTTTTTTTGGTCTTTTTGAGACAGAGTCTCCCTATAGCCCCAGCTGTCCTGGAACTGGCCTTGAACTCACAGAGATCCACCTGCCTCTGCCTCCCAAGTGCTGGGATTAAAGGTGTGTGCCACCACGCCCGGCCAGCAATTACTTTTTAACAAGACATTTATAATATTTTCATACATAAGACAACAATGGATTCTATTCAAATTAGAATTTGTATCACAAACAGCATACAATATAAAATTTAAGAGGAAAGTACACTAATACGAAAGCAAGAGGCCAGGGAGTAAAAAGTGCAGTCACATGCCTTCATTTGAGATTACAGAATGGAATGGAAAGGCTAAGGTTGGATAATCAATAGCAGAATACATGATCATCAACAGTAGTATTTACTAGTTCTCATTACTCAGTGTTGGCAAGCAGGGAGTGAAATCAAGCAGACTGCATTGGTTAAGTCAGAAGAATGAGAAGAATTTACTTTTTCTGTCAGAAACAGAAATAATTCACTAAAACAAGTGAACTATTACTACATATATTATATAATACAGTATACTACACACTATATACAAGCAAAGTCAATTATTTTGAATTCTTTAAATTGTTTTTTTTAATATCTTAAGCTAGTAAATAAATTCAACTTTATAAGGGATTCTTAGAAATTCACATACTGAATTTACAGTCCTAAGACCACCTTATAAAGATACACTTAATCACTAGTATTTGAAAATATCAAGACACAGGGCTAGAGATGCTGCTCGGTGTTAAATACATGTGCTTAGCTAGCTGCAGGTCAATCCTCAACAAATTTCCACTCCAGAAATAGGACAGAAGAAAACAAGGTACAATTTAAAATTTCTGAATTCAATACCACCAAAGTAATTATAATAAGTAACACAGCAAGACACAAATTATCTGTATTTAATTATTTTAAAGCTCATAAAACAAGAAGTTGGAAAGCAATGATAAAAGGCATTAAAGATTAGAATTAAAAGAACACAGCAGATACAAATTTAACTTTAAAATTGTAGCTAAGCTATTCAGGGATTACTTTTCATAAAGATATCCAAATGAAAACCGCCACCTAGAAAAACAGGTTAAGAAAAGGTCAAGCAAAATGCCCAGTGTTAACCGAGGCCACACATTAAAAACAACTGTTCTAAGAAATGCTATCCACCCACCATGAGAGTGAGGGCAAAAACCCTGTGTTCCACATTAGTAAATAAAATCAACAATCCTTGCATTTAATCAACTCCAATCCAAAATTGGAGTCAGGATGGGGACAAAAACAGTAAGAGCTATACTGCTGCAGATCGAGCATGGCATTAAGGAAAAAAGGAAAAGAAAAAAAGAAATGCTAGTGGGGCAGGGAATACATAAGTAAATGGTAAAATCTCTAAAATTATACAGCTTAGATGTCCCTGTACCCTACCTACCCAAATCAAAATAAACTGAACAAAAAGTAAAAGTCCAACTCCAAAATATTCTACATCCTTATAACAAACACTGTATCTACATACTAACTTCAGAACCTGAACTAAATAAATATTTAATGGATTGCACCCATCTAGTTCATGTGTACACTATCAACATGAAGATGAATTGTTTCTATTTAATCCTTTAAATTCCAAATTCCACTTTACAATCATGGGGTTGTACGCCATAATTCCAAGCCCCCAGAGGCTGAGGAAGGAGGATCACAAGTTTAAGGCCAACCTGGGCTACATGGCTAGTTCAAGGCAAAAACCCAATGTAAACCAAAACAAAACTCTACTTTGAGCCACCAAAAATAGTTTTTTCTTAGTTATACTGTATTATCTCTTTTATGCTTAATAATAAGTAGTCAATGAATTACTCCTACTACAAAATACTATTTTTCAACAAGAGCCAGAAAAACTATTTGGGGAAAAAAACCACACACACATGTTTCATATTATATTTGGTTCCAGGGTGTGTTCTTAGAAAAAAAAAAAAAAATCCATCTCATACACTTGGCTAATTTGGGCATTTTGAGACTGTATAACAATTAAAATATGTTATTTACCTTCTCCAAATCAAAAGGTCTAAACAAATACAATTAAAGAAGCTAGAAGGTATGATATTAGTACACAGGGAACAATAGTCCTTTATAGTTCTATCTTCCATATAGTAGCTTTAAAATGTAGTTACTCTTAGGCCAGGCATAGTGGCACATGCCTTTAATCCCAGCAATCCAGAGGCAGAGGCAGAGGCAGGTGGATCTCTGTGAGTTCAAGGCCAGCCTGGTCTATATAGTGAGTTCCAGGCCAGCTGGGGCTACAAGGAGACAATGTATCAAAAAGACAAAAAAAAAAAAAAAAAAAAGTTACTCTTAAACTGTGATAGCAAGTTGTAAAACTGAAACAGCCTCTGCCCAGTCTAGTACGAGCTGAGATAACCATACAGCCCCATTTAGCACTCTCAGGCTCTCAGGGCATTCTTGGGCTCACTCCTCAGTACAACAAATCAAAACCCTTGTGATTATCTTCTTTTGGTATTTTTGTGATAGACTATTATTTCAAAGAATGAACACCATTATCAAAATTGAGTGACAGATCTATAATATTTTTTAAGTCCTTTTTTTAAAAAAAAAAAAAGTTAATTGGAACTTAAACTGTTCAGAGGCTAAATCAAAGCATCTTTCTTACAGGATGTTTCCAAAATGAAGCAACAAACCAGTTTGGATAACCCAACTCATATGAATCTACCTCCTTTACAGGGGAGCCTGATGGCCTGAATGTCTCCCTTTGAAAAAAAAGTAACCAACAGTACATATAAATCAGAAGTACTCTGCACTTGGCTCTGGAACATACCTTTCACTTTTATGTTTGGGTGCGCTTAATACACTCTACTGTTACAGAAATTTAGAATGCTCCAAAGATGGTGTCTAAATTTTTACAAGGTCTCTCAGCCTGCCTAGCTTCAGTCCTGCCTCCGACTCAGTTTCCTCCTCACATAGGAAGTCTTAGGGCAGCATTCTAGTCTGCAATCACACTCAACAAAATACCCTTTCTACTACCAATGCTCCCTGAAAACATCCAAAAACTTCCTTTTTATGGAATAGTTTAGACTTTTCCATGTGGGTTGAGAGTAGAACAGGAGGCAGGGGAGGTGGTACAAAATTGTGTCCCTCTGATTCCCATAAGACCTAACTGACATTGTTATCAGTGTAAGGTAATATAGACATAAAGCTAACAGATAAAAGGCTCCATGAGATACTCGTCTTTGACTGTTTTGATAAAGTAATTTCTAGCTGAAAGGTAAAACAAAAGCCAGATGAGATCTACATAAGAAATATGACTTTACAATTAGCAGAGATGCACTGTATCAAGTCCAACAGTTTTAAACCAAAAGGAGTAAAAAATAGGAGGAGAGAGAGAGACCATGGTTTCTCATACTTAAGAGTTCTTATTTTTAGGGTAAACACCTGCTATCAGTATACAGAACCACTGATGCACTAAAAAGCCAGACCCTGGGTTCTCACTGCTCCACAACTGTTAGTTTATAGCTGGCCAAGTCATAAAGCTTCTTAGGGTTTCTTTCAGGTTTTAACTAATAAAATAGGGGAGATCCAATACTATCTCTCTGAAGGCAGGAAGCTAGAGAAGATGACTTCGGGCTTTGTTTTAGCTCAAGATTTAGAAGACACACACCAACCTGGCTTTTAAAAAGTCAAGATAAAATCCACAAGAAACCCCTGGATTCATTAAGAGAAGAATGCTGGTCACTTACAGGCATGCTTCTAACTTGGACTGACTGGCTCACAAATGCATACTTCTGAACATGGTAAAACCTAAGAGCGAGCTTGAAGGGTTCAGAACATTCATCACCACTCCTAGAAACACTTAAAACTCATGTTCTACAGTTTATGATAGTCTACTTTTGCATGAGCAATATAATATAGTTATTTAAGCAAAAGAAATATTCTCATAAAAACAAAAGCCAGCAAGACCAGACTTCTTTGAGATTAAAACTCTTAAGAGTTTCAAGGAAGATCTACTTCTTTTGATGAAAAGCACTTCTGAAGGTCTATCTGCCACAGCTAAAAGAGAATTTCAACTCCTCTAAGGTAAGCACATACTGATTATCAACCTCTGGTCCTGGGCAGCATTTAAAGATATCTACTTTGAAGATTCTGAATCCCCTTAACTATAAATTGTTCTATCATCATGGAACTACCTTTGATCCAAGAAAATAAAATACAAATACTGCCTGAAACTGTTATACACAAACTGCAATAGACAAATAATTTTAAGCTAGACTTAAATGAACAGTGACAACCTTCCACAGTGAAGTAACACACATTCCAATTTTATCAAATTGTCCAGAAAAACCAGCTTTGAGCACTGGTATACACAACACCCTTCAAAAGGAAAGGGATGACATCCAGACATGTTACTTGAGATTTCTGGAACAAACTTAATGGTTCCAAATGGTGATCCCTATAAATCCTTTACTTTTTCCCAGAAGTAAAAATCCATACTGTTTTATCTAAAAAGAGAAAGTGCTTTGAATACATTTTTTTTTCTCCTTAAAGGTAACTTTTACCCTAGAAACAAAACGTTTAAAACTGTAAAATGATTATGTACCCAACACCAACAATCATCTGAAAAGATGCCACTTTCAGTCTAGTCCTAGAATACCTCTCAGTCCTTGTTAAGACCTTCAAGTCTATGGCTTCTCATCTCTGTATATTGTTGCAGTTCTCTTTAAAGGTCCCATGATTCCCGAGTCTGTTTTCTATCATACTACTTTTATTGAAAAGTACCCGCCATCCCCTCAAAAACATGAAGAGTGGAGGGTTGAGATCGGCCTGAGGACTTCAATTATGCTTGTCTTTGCTTTTCTCACACTCTATGCTCACACTACTCTGTCCTGTGGGTTATAACTCCCTGCGCTTCTGGCTAAATTGGGATACCATAGCCAAAAACACTTGCAAGCATCAACTCCCTGACTTGGCGGCTCTTGCTAAAGTGGCAAGCATCTAATGCCACCCTCACCTGATGCTTGGCCGTCTCCATACCCTCCAGAACTGTCGTCTTGAAGTCCTCCTGCTTGCCCTGTGGAAGGAAAGAGGAGAACTCAGGGACCTTACTCCATAAATTAAGATAATATCTGGACATAAAGGCCTAACAGTTGGCGACTCACGAATTTACCACCAACTAGTGAACCGTTCAGAGAGCTCCTTCTGGAATCAAAGCCCGGGCTATTGCATCATAATCTTCCAAATTCTGGTCAGGAAATTTCAATGTCACATGGTCATCCTTATTGAAAGGTAGAACAAAGTATATAGGTATTTCTAATCCCTAAATTAAGTCTGGAAGGGGGTTGGGGGATGACTCAAAATGTCTTTTTACTAACTGTTGCTAGACTGAGAGTGGGAGTGACATGGCTCTAGGACCTGAAACTACAACAATTCAGCATTGATGCAACAGTCCTTTAACCTTCTATATAAAAAAGACAGCAAGCAAAAGACTGACAATCTTAAAAAAATCTTGTTCTCTTCAAAGCAGAGGCAATAACTAAAAGATTCAGCTCCAAAGGTAGTTTGTTTACTATACACAGGAGATAGTACTGGAGCTGAACATACCTGTACTTCCTTAGAAGAACTTGAGAACACACCCTAAGACACCCTGTAGTCAGATGCCAAGTGCTGCAGATTGACACACCTGTAGGAGTATGGAGGAAGTGAGCAAGATCTTCTGGGAGCTTCTACTTCAAGCTACATAATAAGCCTTGCTAAGAAAGTCTCCTGATGACTGCGTAAAAGTAACTTCAAGAAAAGAAATCAAAGCTTCAAACTTCAATCTGAAAACATCATTTGACGGACTGTCTTCCAAAATCTATCAGCAAGATAGATACTATGATCTCTGTAAGCTTCTAGCCACCTGGTATCCTAACTGGGAAATCACAGTCATCTTCAAAGGTAGGAAAACATTACCTTCTAAGCTTGGACAAGTGTCATCAGTTTACTTTAAAACATTCCAACGAGAAAGCACGGATTATTTCACCATTTGAGTTTGAAGAGAGCAGTAAAGTCAAACAAACATAGCCTTCGTATTATAAAAATGTTCCCAAGTCTATGAAACTTGATATCTTCATCCTTAAGAATATAAAGGATTTGAATTCAAGAAATGATTTGACAATGCCACTAGAATGTGCTGATAAAGGTGGACACTGTTTTGAAGATTATTTTCCCATGTTCTTGTCTATAAAGGGCCTACTAGGTTCTAGGTTATTTTAGACAAGATACAATGCATATGACTTGTTTAGAGTTCTTGGAAAAGGGCATATAAACATGAAAGAAGATTCAATTACTGAACTCAATCTGCAAACTTGTCTTAGGACTATAGGTTCTACAGTTTAAATACCTAAAATTTAAAATGGAAATGTTCATTCTTAGTACAATCTGGCTTTGTTCATAAATGTCAACAGATTTCTAAAAAAGGTTGCCAATGTTGTGGTTTGGGCCAACAGAAACAAGGTGGATCAGAATATAAAATCCTATTTGGAAAAACAGAGTGCACTCATAACAGTAAACAAATAAGATTATGAACAACATTTGAGCTTTAGCCATTCTCTCTCAAATGATATTCCTGACTTAGCGCAAACAAAAGTAACAAGTACCAATCTCTTCTCACGGTGATAGCTTACTACTAAAAACTTAACAGAAAAACAAGAGCACCTTCAAACTAGCCATTAAGTCTGAATTATTTCCTTCCTATTTCTACCCTTTGCTGTCTTCTCCAACTGCAAGTCATACATTAGGATAATTTATTTTAACCTAGAGGTAGCTCAACTTTTTTTTCTTAAAGTCAATGGTACTCAACAAAACTATTTCTTCTTATTCATGATTTTGGTGCTACAAAGAGCAATAAGAGCAAAAGAACATGGTAAAGCAGTCTTTCTTCTGCTATATTAAAAAACACACTAAAAAATTCTTATAAAGATACTGTTCTAGCCAGGTATGGTGATGCATGCCTGTACCCCAGCTATTTGAGACACTGAGGTGGGAGGATGCCACGCTCAAGTCCAGTCTGCACTACATAGCAAAATTCTGTCTTTAAAAGGATACTGATGGCTAGAGAGCTAAGCACAGTGGGTTAAAGGCTTAGGCTCACAACCAAAAGGATACTGTTAACTGAAGAAAATATACATGAAAAATACAAGAAATATTCAATATTCTAGGAATATTCTAGGAATATTTTAAAAAGGATCTCTCATAATATGAAAAAAATCCAAACCTATGGTATTATTTAAGCAAAGAGGAAGTACACAGAAGGTAATATAAAGCCCAAGAATTGATGGAAAACAAAACTAAAAAGTGTTGCAAAAAGATATTTATCTCTGGGATTATAGGCTGTGCCACTACTACATGATTGGCAAGCAATCTATCAACTAACTGCACTACATTCCCAGCTCAAAAAAGGTTTTGTTTTACAGTGCTAAGAATTCAACCTATTTCTCTGCACATGCTAGGCAGGTGCTCTAACACTGAGTTCATCTCTAGCCCAGGCCATCTCTTCTTTGAGACAGGTCTCATGTATCCTAGGTTGGCCTCTACCTCCAAAGTGCTACTAGGCAAGCACTCTACCAACTGAGTTACATATCCCCAGACCCACCAGATGATCTTTATTAGTGGCATTCTGGATGAATCTTCATCTTTTTCTTTTTAAGACAGGGTCTCCATGAAGTAGCCCTCCTGCCTCAGCTCAGTGAATGTTGGGATTACAAGCATGGGCTGCCACACCCAGTTATCATTTTCTTAATAATGGCACACATACAAACACAGCTTTCTGCCTAGGTAACGTATTTGATGCACAGAAAACATCTTATTCATCTGCTATGGGTCTTTCTGGCTCAAGACTCTGCTCCTGACAGTGGCAGAGACAAGTGAGAGGAGGCAAACCCAGTTATCTTTACTCAGCACAAATTCAAAGTCAAGATACAAACTGTAAATATTGAAAAGCAACTTTTTAGTATCATCTCAGTTTTAGTGCCACTACCTTGTTTTCATTTCAACCACAACACATGCACACAATTGCACATATGTGAAAAGATCCTCAGGCTTACAGTATGTAGGTTACTTGTGTCTTATCTTTCAACCTGCTTCTCAGTCTTTCAGCGGTCCTTCAGGCTTCCAGTCATAGTTAAATTACTAGATGTTGTCTCTTCTTGATCCAAATGCTCAAAAGACCATTTTACCAACATCTTAAAGAGAAGTCTATGTTGACTTTTAAATATATGGAGGTGAAAATCACTGGTTTGCTGTCCCTAAGAACTTCATATTTTGACTAGTTTCTTCAAATTGCATTCATATTTATGTTCTGTAAACATTTTGATAAACTTCAAAATCTCTAAAGAAGAAATAATTTCATAGGATATTATCAAAATAGTCAAATGACTAAATCTAGTCATCACATATTGACTTTGACAAATTAGTTGGCAATAAGAAATATTTCAAAAGTTTAAAAAAGAAAAGGTACCAGGCCCAGTGGCACATACCTTTAATCCCAGCCCTTAGGAGGCAGAGGCAGGCAGATCTCTGTGAAATTGAGATCAGCCTGGTCAAGAAAGAGAGAAAGAGAGAAAGAGAGAGAGAGAGAAAGAGGAAGGGGAAGAAGGAGAAAGAGAAAGAAAAAGAGACAGAGAGGTAAAATAATCTGTAAACATAAATCTTCACTGTTAACAACCACTGGAATTTCATAATTTAGTAATAATTTCATAATTTGATCTGTACAGTGTCTAGCTATGCAGCCTAAGTTGACTTATGGAGACTCACTATGTAGCTCCACCTGCCTCTGCCTTCCAAGTCCTGGGATCAAAGACATGGTTTGATGATTTATTACATACTTACTCCCCAACTGCCAAGCACCAATATGAAAGTAGGATAGATAGAATCCCCACTTTCAAAGAGTTTATAATCTTTTTGGAGAAAGAAAATATCCACAAAGCAACTTTAAAAAAATAAAAATTAGGCCGGGTGTGGTGACGCACACCTTTAATCCCAGCACTCGGGAGGCAGAGGCAGGCGAATCTCTGTGAGTTCAAGGCCAGCCTGGTCTACATACTGAGTTCCAGGACAGCTGGGGCTATAGGGAGACCCTGTCTCAAAAAGACCAAATAAAATAAAATAAAATAAAAGTTAAAAATAAATAAATAAAAGTTAACAGACTTAAAGATCAGTGATGCTTTTCTACATAGGTCCCAATGCATTTGAATAGACTGAGAAATGGTAAAACCCCACTAAGGTCCAGAGCATTCAGAGGCAGGGAGAAAAATCACAGTATGTGCAGAGGATGGCACAATATCACTTAACTCAGGAGATGACCTGGAACAGCAGTAGGAATCAAGCAAAGGTCAACTTCCAGGTATGTCCAATCTGCAGCCCATGGGCCATATGTGGCCAAGGATAGCTATGAATACAGCCCAACACAAAACAGTAAAGTATTATGAGAGTCTTCTATGATTAAAACAAACAAACAAACAAACAAAAACTTGACTATGTGGTTCTCCAGCATGACCTTTAAAGAAAATACATCACATCACAATGTAAAAATGTTGGACACACCTGAAACCTGAACTTGGTCTTACCAGTAATAAAAGGAAAATGTGATCTTTGGCAAGAAAGCAGAAAAACAAATCATATTTTAAACTTTGTATCAGATGTCTTAGAAAGAAGGGTGATAGGATTTAAAAAGCAATAAAATAATTCAGATGTGAAGTGAAATCACTTGCAAGCAAATCAAATTAGCAAATCAAAATGGCTTGCATAGGAAGGCACCAGGATTTTACAGCAAACCTGGTAACCAGAATAAAGGACTTTCAAAATGCCTCCATTTTAAGTTCAAGAGAATGGTAATTCAATGAACAAAATGGGAAATGTAAGAGAAAAGTTTAAATGGAAATACTGTAAAGATGGCTGAAAATCAAAGACAGAACTCAGAACAAGTAAGTCTAAAGATTTTAAAAAGAGGTACCGGGTGTGGTAGCACATGCTTTTAATCCCCACACTTGGGAGACAGAGGCTGGCGGATTTCTTTGAGTTGGAGGCCAGCCTGGTCTACATAGTGAGTTCTCAGTGAGTAAAGGTATTTGCTACCGAGTATGATGGTGTAAGCTGGATCCTTAGGACCCACATTGTGTGCAATGGTATGGTGTTGCACAAACACTTGCACAGGTACACACACTGGACCCTCTAAGGATCTAGTCACTCCTCCCAGCCATTTGTATACAATTCTGCTCCTACTGCACATGGCCTTGGGGGGTCTCAAAGAGGGGCTTAGAGTACAAAAGCTTGGGGGAAGTAGAGAAAGGAGGTTCCACCTACACAGCCATGGGGAAGCCATCATCTATACTGGGTACAGACCTTCCACAGTAGCTGCTTTAGAGTCGCCTGCACTTCCAACTCTGCCCAACATCCATGCTCTGTAAGTAACCATAATAAATTTATTGGTTCCCCAGGGTGAACACTGGTGGAATTAAATTCTCACAACACACACACAAATAAATACACACAAAAATATTTTTTGAGAAAGTGACCACCACTACTTCATGCTACCTTCCTACTATCCCTGTATTGAAAAGTGGCTTTAAAATTAATTCTAACACTTGGGAGGCAGAGACAGGCAGATCTCTGTGAGTTCGAGGCCAGCCTGGTCTCTACATAGTGAATTCCAGGCCAGCTGGGGCTACAGGGAGACTATGTCTCAAAAAAACGAGAAAAAAAAAAAAAAAAAAAAAAAAAAAGCCATCATTCAAGGGGCAGAGAGATACATCGCTTAAGAGCGCTTACTGCTCTTCCAGAAGACCTTGATTCAGTTCCCAGCATCCACTTCAAGGCACCTCACAACTACTTGTAACTTCAGCCCAGAGAATCTAATGCCCTCTTTTGGCCTCCAAAAACACCCACACACAGCACACATACATGCATGCACACTGACACATACAAATAAATAAAAAAAAATAATAAAAGTAATCTTTAAAAACCAAATCATTCAAATAAACTCAATACACTTTTTTTTTTTTTCCTGATACCTATTTGACCCTGATTTGGGGCAGAATAAATTATATCAAAACAAATGAAAACAAAGTGGGCTCATAAGGTAGCCAAAGTAGCCAGAACTTTTAAGCATACTAAAGGCCTTTTTACTACTACTAATGATGGTCAGTACTCTGACAACAAAATTATTCTAAATAAAATTATGGTTTTCAATCCGAACAGCAATTTTTGTCTTTAAAAATAATGAACTAAAACAGACAGCCTTCATAAGGTCTAGAACAGAGAACAAGGTTCTGCTGAAAACAGAAATCTGCCTGGAACTTTCACTGTACCACAGAAGCCAGAAGCTTAGCAGCAGGGATCCCACTGAAAGAAAGTAGAAAGTATGACAAACAATAAACTGCTGAGGAAAGCAAACATTTTACAAGTCAACAGAAAGACTATTTTCCATATACTAACTACCCACATTTATAGTAAGGATGTTCTCATCCCTATTTCATACAAAGTCTTGATTCACAGTTTAGGTTTCACAACGCTCCAAGAAAGCTTTTAATTTAGATCTTGTTGTGCTGCCCAACTACAAGTTTAAGGTGGGTGTGATGAGTTAATAACAAAGCTTATTGTTCTTGTTATTACCCTTTTCAAAAGGTTAACATTCAACTTTATTCTGGTACTGCTATTAAAAGTACCTGTAACATTTCTCATGTACTAATACAACTAATGGATTTTCTAACAAGAGACTCTCTTTCCCCTGCTGAAAGCAACAGTTTCATAGAACTCAGCCTATCCACTTCCCCAGATAGAGGCTTCTACTCTTAGTATGCCTTGGCTCTACACATCCATGAGGAAGTTACAACTTCTGAGGCATTAATCATGTGTTCTTCTACCTTCAAATAAAATATGAGGGAAAAAAAGAAAACAAAACAAAAATCCCTCACAAAATTCTGTCATCAATAGTTTTAAACCTGTGCAATCAGCAAATATGGCAAAAATGTTAGCATCTGTTTTATCTCTACAGATTTTTAAAATCTTTTTTTTTTTTTTTTTGGTCTTTTTGAGACAGGGTCTCCCTATAGTCCCAGCTAACCTGAATTCACTATGTAGACCAGGCTGGCCTTGAACTCACAAAGATCCGCTTGCCTTTGCTTCCCAAGTGCTAGGACTAAAGGCATGAGCCACCACGCCTGGCCTTTAAAATCATTTTAATCTTTAAAATTACACTGATTCATTCATTGGGGGTGGGCACAGCTACAGAGAGAGGTCAGAGGACAACTTTCAGAAATCACTTCTGACCTTCTACCACATGGGTCCTGGGGATCAAACTTAGGTCTTCAAATTTGGTGGTAAGTGCCTCTACCAGGCCTGGATTTATGTGTGTGCAGGTGTGATGGCACACATGGGTGTGTGGCCAGAGCACCTTCTTTGAGACAGGGTCTCTCACTGACCTGGAACTCACCAATTAGGCTAGGCTGCTGGCATCAAGTCCCAGTGATTCTCCTCTTTCCCAGTGCTATGACTACAAGACTACAAACCAGCACCACCCTGCCTGGCACTTTTAACATGGGTTCTGGAGATCCAACTCGGGTCCTCCTTTTTTTTTTTTTCTTTTTTTCTTTTTTTGAGACAGGGTCCCCCTGTAGCCCCAGCTGGCCTGGAACTCACAGGGATTCACCTGCCTCTGTCTCCCAAGTGCTGGGATTAAAGGCGTGCGCCACCACACCGGACAACAGGTCCTCATTTTCACAAGGCAGGCAGTTTACCAACTGAGCCCTCTTCCCAGACTGATAGATGGGGTTTTGATGTTACTCTCTTCAGAAGAGTAAAATCTGTATCAGAAACTACCAACTAGGATCTGACATTCTTTTCATGGTTTAACCTCAGAGTAATTAAAAGCTTTTATATATAAGCACACGTAACACAGTTAACATTTCTAGACGCTAAATGATCTACTTCCTAACTACACATATCTGACAACGGGAACTATAAGGACTTTCCAGTTTCCACATGTAATACAATCTGACCTGGTTTGTTTGTTTGTTTCTGACTAAAATATCAATCTACTCATATACATAAAGGCAGAGTTCACATCTTCCCATTGGCAGATGAGAATAAATTCCTCACTGACAAATTATCCTATCATTGTACTACAATGTGATCAGACCAAATAAATGATGGTGGCAAAGAGAATTCAGACATTACAAAGTTGCTCAGCTAAACAAATTATTACTTTTCATTAATAAAAAAAGTGAAACAAAATAACCCCCTGAAATAAACTCATTCATTAAGAAAGCAACTTAATGTCTCCTAAAGCCAAACATCAGATTCAATAGTTCTTACCAGTCAAAATCAAGAAGCTAAAACTGCTTCATAAAAACTCAGTATCAGTTCTTCATGTTTAATGTGAACTTTCCAAAGTTCTATTTGGAACACAAACATCATTTTAAAATAATTTCTATAGTTAATAACAATATATTGTATTCTTGAAAAATGCTAAGAGTAGAGGTTAAGTATGCTCAACAAAAAAAAATGAGCTCATCAAGGTATTGCACATGATATTCTACTATATATATAACATGTATATATACAAAACTTCAAAACAGATTATACACAATAAACTCAAAATTTAACCTATCACTTTAAAAAATAAAATAAACTTCTGTGTTCTCACCACACTATTACTGTAAATACTTTTATTGTATTGTGTGATTCCTATAGCCAATTACTAGTATCTGTAACTCTCTGGACCGAGTTTATTGATGTAGGAGCCAAACTTTATTTTTTAATTCTTAGATTTCAGCACTATGACTATAATAAAATACAATCGTACAACCAATGTTTGATGAATAAAGGAATGAAGAACCACCACAGCCGGATGAATCTTATTTTATATAGAGAATGTCTCTATTTTTACTTTTAGAAACTTTCACCTCTATATTTTACCAATCCTCTACCCTCACCCTTTCTGCTTCCAAATCCCTCTAGGACTTTTATACTGAAATGTAACACTTAAAAGAACACACACACATTACACATATATAAAGATAATAATCTTTTTAAAATATCTAAGTAAATAAGAGTTCTCTATCACATACTTATATATGCATTTTTAAAGATTTACTTTCATTTATGTGTATGTGTTTGTGTCTAAGTGTGTAGGTACTTACAGAGCCCAGAAGAGAGTTTTCAATTCCCTGGAGTTGGAGTTACAGGCAGTTGTGAACCACCTGCTATGGATGCTGGGAACAAAACTGGAAGAGCAGGAAGTGCTCTTAACTGCTGAGTCATCCATCTCCCCAGCCCCTATGTATATATCTTTGCCTTATCCTAAGCTATGAAAATTACCTCAGGGCAGGAAACCTGTGTTTTAAGTATATATATATATCCTGGTTCATTTACAGTACTCATCAAAATTAAGAACATTAAGAATTTTGCTGACTTGATCTAGATTACCTTTTTCAGGCATTCACATTTTTCCTGTCTTCCAGTAACTGACTTTGGAGCATAGCTCCAAATCAGAACACTGAAATGATACTATTAACAAAGGAAGGATGATAGGTTAACCCTAGGTCTGTTTTTTGAAAGTACACATCATACTTCATATACTGAAAACTCAAATAATTTCAGGCATTTATTTACATTAATGGGTATAAACAGCAACACAGATGCTCTGTACGAGCATTCCCCAATTGTATCTGCTAAGTCTACAAAAGGTCTCCTACTGGGTGTGAGGATACGCTAGACTATTATAATCTTTCTTATGGAAGTAAGATCTCCCAAATTGAAATCTACTCTGCTCTCTTCCACCACACAAAGGCATGGAGAAAACATTTTAAGAATACTTGTAGCATCATAAGAAACAAAATTATTTATCTAACTCTGACCATGTTAACCCAATATTTGGTTACCACCACCCATACGTGCTATCAACTGCCATCAGTATGCTTTGCCTTGCAGGAGAGACCAGAGCACCTTATTAGCAAAGAATGATGATATAAAGATGAAGTAATAATATTGGAACCACTGATACTATTTTTTCTTTGAGAAACGGTCTCATCTATCCCAGACTACAGACTGGTCTCAAACTCACTGTATAGGCAGAGTGATCTTGATCTCCTGATCTTCCTGTCTCTGCTTCTCAAGAATTGAGATTATAGATAGTATGCCTGGCTGTTGTTTTATTTATTGTTGTATGTGAGTGTATGGGGGGTGGCAGCAATGCCAGGGCACACGTATGGAGGTTAGGGAACAACTGTAGAGTTGGTTCTCTTCTTCCATTTCATGAGTTCTGGGAATCAATCGGGCTTTTGTGACAAACAACTTATCTGCTTCAGTCATCTCACCAATCCTTTTTTTTTTTCTTTTAAAGAAAGGAAATCAGGTGGGTGTGGTGATGCACACCTCTAATTCTAGCACTTGGGGTGTGGAAGCAGTAGGATCAGGAGTTCAAGATTAGTCTCAGCACAGTGAGTTTGAAGCCAGCTTGGGTTATGAGACCCTGTCACAAACAGAAGTAGGAAATCGATCATCTGCTCTTCTCCAGAGCCAGTGAGATGGCTCAGTGGGTAAAGGTACTTGCCGCCGCCAACACACACACACACACACACACACACACACATACACAGTATAATACTTTTTAAAGACAATACAGAAAACTCTGCCTTTTACATTTTTGTTATGCTGAATAATCAATTCACCAAATTTTTGATGATCAATCTTTTGCCATACAGGTTATTTTCATTCTCATTATATTTTATTTATTATTTTTATTTTATGTGTATGAGTGTATTGCCTGTGTGTACGTAAGTACATCCATGTTGTGCAATGCCCATGGAGGACAGAAGAAACTGTTGGATCCCCCGGAACTGGAATTACGGACAGTTGTTAGCTGCCATGTGGGTGTTGGGACTCAAGCCCAGGTCTTCTGCAAGAATAACCAGTGTTCTTGACCACTGAGCCATCTCTCCAGCCCCCATTCTCTCTTTTCTTTCTTTTTTTGGTCTTTTTGAGACAGGGTCTCCCTGTAGCCCCAGCTGTCCTGGAACTCACTATGTAGACCAGGCTGGCCTTGAATTCAGAGATCTGCCTGCCTTTGCCTCCCCAGTGCTGGGATTAAAGGCGTGCACCACCACGCCTGGCCCCCCATTCTCTTTTTTTAAATATTTTATTATTTTTATTTTGGGTGTATGAGTATTTCACCTCCATGTAAGTGCATCTGTGTTTGCAATGCCCTTGAAGGGCAGAAGAGGGTGTCAGATCCCTTGGAACTGGAGTTAATAGATGGTTGTTAGCCACCATGTGGGTGCTGGGAACTGAACCTGGGTCCTCTCCAAGAGCAGTCAGTGCTCTTAACCACTGAGCCACCTTTCCAGCCCTGGGTATTTTCATTCTAACAGTATTTGTGATTTAATGTCACTGAAACAAACTAAATTTTTCTGTCCATGCTTTTTGTATATTTTTGGTTATTTAGCATTTTACTAACCCAGGGTGAGTGTCTTTTGGGGAGTAGGGGGTTGAGACAGTGTCTCTCTGTAGGCTCAGCTAGCCTAGAACTCATTACGTAGACTTGTCTAATTTTCACAAAGATCTGCTTGCCTCTGCCTCCCAAGTGCTGGGATTAAAGGTGTATACCACCAAGCCCAGCTGACTGTCTTTCTTTTTAACTTGGTATATGAAAATTACATACAACTGTGTTTCCATCATCAAAATTTAGGACCTTGGTCTTTCCTTCTTGCCTTTGTATAGAGCCAAAAGAGATATATTAGCTACTTTAATAATTTTAAAGCAGACTTCAGGAATATTATCAACTGTATGACCTTTTCAACCAAATGAAGTTCAAGCAACCATACTGGGCAAAAAGGCCATTTCTTGCCATTCTTGATGAACTGGACCCTGACACGTCCTGATAGCCATATTTGGTTGTTTAGCATCAACCCTTACTTTTTCTAGCACAATTCCCTCTGCATGAGAAGCACCTCCAAATGGGTTGGCTTTAATGACTATGCCTAAAGGGGCTTTCTTGTAGTGTTTATCATGCCACTTCTGGTCCTACTGGTGATGACAGAGCTTCCTGGCAGTTAGCAGACTACGACACTTGCCGACCCTGCCAGCACTGTGGACCTGATGTTTGAGTGAGAGGTGTATAAGTATGTGTGCACATGTGGAGGCAAGAGATCAGCTTCAGATGTCTTCTTAAACCATTTTCTACCTTATTTTTTGAGACAAGGTCTCTCACTGAACCTGGAGCTTGCAGATTCATCTAGACCAAACACCAAATCCTAGGGTCTCTGCTTCTCCAGTGCTGGGACTGCAGATCCAGTGGTTTGGGATTCAAACCAGGGTCTTCATGCTTGCAAGGAAAGACTCTACCAGGTGAATCATCTCTCCAGTCCCTGGATGTCCCTTTTATGTGAGTTTTGCTGTTTGGGTTTGGTTTGAGAGTGAAGAGCCAGAATGCTCTGACTCCATTTTGGCTAGCTTCTTTAGACAAGCCGAGACAAGCTCAGGCATATTGTACATGTAAAAGCCTTATAAGATATGAACAAAAACTTCTGATTAAAAGATATTTGCTGACACTGCCCTGAAGACAGCCCCTACCAATAAAGACTTTCCCCGTACACAGGATATGGGGACATCCAATTATTTTAAAAAATGTTTGGCGCACACGCAGGTTTCTGTGGAGTGCCCCAATAAAAGCTCCTGCCTACTATTGTTCGGGGCCAGACTCCATCTTTGGCTCATGAAGTCTGTGCCTGGCTAGCTGCCATTTGGTTGTTGTCCTTTTTTTACTTTAAATTCCTTAAATAAACTTTTTGTATTATCTTTTTGGGTATCTGTGGGAATTATTCTCGATTCTCGAACCCTAACATTGTGGGGGCTCATGTGGGATTTGAGAATAGAGACCCCAGACCCACAAAAGTGCCACCGGAGCCGGTCTTGGTAAGTTCTGATTCTGTCTGTCTTTTTCTCTCTCTCTCTCTCTCTCTCTCTCTCTCTCTCTCTCTCTCTCTCTCTCTCTCTCTCTCTCTCTTCCCAGTAGCCTGGACATCCTGGGGCTCAACAGAGATCAGGCGGGTGCGCTATTGATCCCAGAGCTGGAGGAGAACAGGGGATGCCCCGACTCCTCTTCTGTTGAGGGGTTGTGCTCCAGTCTGATGTGGAATCCAGGTGGGGCCGACCCAGAGTCTTGGCCCAGTCGGATGTGGTATCCAGGCTGGCCAAATATTTTTGGGAAAGGAACAGGGGCAGCCTTCTAGGCTGACCCCGCGCGCTGCAAGATTTTCATTTCTCCCTCAAGGGAACTGCCATCTCATACTGTCCTCACCCTCTGCTCGGAGCTCCGCCTTGTCCATCGACTTTCCATCCTACTTCTTCTCATTCTCATCCCTCTCCTTGTATTCTTTTTTCTTGAAGTTTATCCCACGATGGGCCAGAAAGTCTTATCATCTTCAGCTCCCCTTGATCTAGTTCGAAGTCATTTTCAGGGCTACAAATGAGCAGCTTCAAACGTGTCTGGACTCCGCGTCAAGCCGAAACGCCTCCAGACCCTCTGCACCATCAAATGGCCCTCCTTTGAAGTTGAATGGTCGCCTGAAGGGTCCTTTAACCTGTCCCTCATCTACAGGGTTCAAGGAGTTATCTTCAGGGAATGGGGCACCCTGACCAGATCCCATACATCCTAGGTTGGCAATATCTGGTTGCTATCCCCCCCTTGACTGGCTGCGCCCCTTACTGCCACCCCCGCCATCGGGGCTTAAGGGGCCAGCCACTTTGCTTCCCCTGAAGAAAGTCCAGACCAAAAACCCATCAGGTCCCGAGGACCTTCCCTCGGCACCAGAGGAAGATTTACTCCTGCCACCTCACAGGGCCCCAGTGAGTGCTCTGGATAGACCTACAGGGTGCAGGTCACAAGCATCTTCCTCTTCTTCCAGTCCTTCCTGGGAGAATTGTGCGAGCTCCTCCCCTGAGGGAGATTGGGCCCCCAAGGGAGGATGGAATTTCCCCAGCAGTCTACTTTCCCTTTTCTACTAGTGACTTGTATAATTGGAAGTTACAGACTCCCTCCTTCACGGAGAAGACTCAGGCCCTGATTTCCCTCCTGGATACCATTCTTTTTACCCATCAACCCACTTGGGATGATTACCAACAGTTATTGAATATCCTTGTTCACCGAGGAACAGAACCGCATCCTTCAGGAATGCAGACACTGCGGTCCAGTCCCTGGAAATGATGGGTGACTGACAGAGAATGAGGATTTGATTGTGGCTGATTTCCTGCTCACATGCCCAACAGGGGTGGGACTATAACACCCCCGAAGGTAGGGAACGCCTAAAGGTCTATCACCGGATTCTTATGGGGGGGTCTCCGGGCAGCTGCTAAGTGCCCCCCCAATTTGTCTAAGGTCAGTCAGGTGATGCAGGGAAGGGAAAGCCTACTACAGCATACCTGGAACACCTGTTAGAGGCTTTCAGAACTTATGCTCCTATAAATCCAGAGGCCCCAGATAATCAGATGGCCATCAATATGGCTTTTGTAAATCAGGCAGCTCCAGACATAAAATGAAAACTTCAAAACTGGAAGGTTTTGAGGGCAAAAACCTTCCTGAGCTGATGGCAGTGGCAAACAAGGTATTTAACAACAGAGAAACCCCTGAAGAAAGACAAAAGGGCTGGCTAGGATATTGTTGGCCGAAAGAGCAACGAATCCCAAATGGGGGGACCAATCCTCTATGAAAAAGGGAACCTGAGCCCCACAACCCCCACAGGAAGGTCAGCCCCACCTCAAAAGAGACCAGTGCGCATATTGTAAATAGCTGGGCCACTGGGGTAGGGAATGTCCTCAAAGGACAGGATCCCAGCCTCCCTCCAATCCCAAGATCCTCGAGTTGGCAAACCTAGAAAACTGAAGGGGCCTGGGCTTGGCAAACCTCCACCATGAGCCCTGGGTGACCCTACAAGTGGAGGGACGAGCCATCGACTTCCTAGTTGACACCAGAGCACAATATTCAGTTTTAAAAGAGCCTATGGGAAAATTGACCAATAAACACACCTGGGTGCGAGAAGCCACGGGAATCGCTCAGCACCCTTGGACTACCAAAAGGGAAGTAAACTTAGGTAAAAAGACAGTTTCACACTCCTTTATGGTGGTCCCAGAGTGCCCATATCCCTTATTGGGTAGAGATTTGCTAAATAAAATGAAGGCTCAACTCCATTTCTCTGGGAGAGGACCTCCTGATGTGACTGTACCAGAAGCAGCCTATATCCTATGCTTCAATTAGAAGAAGAATGGAGAGTGCATGCCCCACCCCCTCAAAAGAGACCAACCATTATCCTCAGGGACCTCCAGGCAACAATCCCTGGAGTTTGGGCGGAAACTAATTCCCCAGGGAGAGCCATCCAACAGCCACCAATAATAGTGACTTTAAAAACTAATGCTCAGCCAGTAAGAGTAAAACAGTATCCAATGACTCTTGAAGCAAGGGCAGGAATTACTAAACATATAAACCGCCTTAGGGAGTTCGGTATTCTGGTTCCATGCCAATCTCCATGGAACACCCCTCTCCTACCTGTCAAGAAACTGGGGACTAATGATTTCCGCCCAGTGCAGGATGTGAGAGAAGTTAACAGGAGAGTAGAAGACATCCACCCTACAGTCCCCAATCTGTATACCCTGCTGAGCTCACTCTCTCCGGGGAGAAGGGTCTATACTGTTCTAGATCTCAAGGACACCTTCTTTAGCCTGACCTTGGCAAAGGAAAGTCAATCCATCTTTGCCTTTGAGTGGGGAGACCCAAACCAGGGGTTTAAGGGACAACTCACTTGGACACGACTGCCACAAGGGTTCAAGAACTCCCCCACGATCTTTGATGAGGCTCTACACCAGGACTTGCAGGAGTATCGGGCCTCACACCCGGGGGTAAGCCTCCTACAGTACGTAGATGACCGTGACCTGTTGACTGCCACTGAGGATGAGGGCACTTGTCTTCAGGCCACCATAGATTTGCTCCTAACCTCGGACCAATTGGGGTATAAGGTCTCCACCAAGAAGGCTCAGCTGTGTCACAGAGGTAATGTACTTGGGGTACATATTAAGGGATGGGCAGAGGTGGCTGTCACCAGCCAGAAAGCAAGCCATTATGGGAATTCCAAGCCCGAGATCCCGCAGGCAGTTGAGAGAGTTCTTGTGATCGGCAGGCTTCTGCCAGCTCTGGATACCCGGATTCACCGAGCTGGCAAAACCCTTGTATGAAGCCACTCGAGGAAATGAGTCATCGTTCCTATGGATTGAGACTCAGGGGAGGGCCTTTCAAGAAATTAAGAAGGCTTTATTGCAGGCTCCAGCCTTGGCTCTGCCAGATATCCATAAGCCCTATCAGCTCTTTGTTGACGAATGAGCGGGAATAGCAAAGGGAGTCCTGACCCCAATGCTTGGGCCTTGGAAGAGACCTGTGGCTTACTTGTCGAAAAAGCTTGATCCCGTGGCCTCAGATGTCCGGGCTGCCTCAGAATTATCGCAGCCACAGCCTTATTGGTTAAGGATGCAGATAAGCTCACGCTGGGACAGCCCCTTACAGTCACCACCCCTCACTTGATTAAGGAGGTCCTTAAAAATCCCGACCGATTGGATGACAAATGCTCAGTTGATGCATTATCAGGCCTTGCTCCTTAATCCCCCTCGCATCCAGTTCCTCTCCAGCACCGCTCTCAATCCTGCCACTTTGCTGCCAGAACCAGATCTTGAGGTCCTGCTTGACTGCCTGGAGGTACTCTGCAGCTTACGTGGGACTCGAGAAGACCTGACGGATGTTCCATGGCCCCACCTGGACTTAATTCTGTTCATGGATGGAAGTAGCTTCATTAAGGAAGGAATCAGGTATGCGGGGGCAGCGGTTGTCAGTCCATCACAGACAGTGTGGGCCTCTTCCCTACCAGTTGGGACCTCTACCCAGAGGGCTGAAATAATTGCCTTGACTTGGGCCTTAAAGCTAAGCAAAGACCAGACTGTTAACATTTTCACTGATAGCCGTTAGGCTTTCACTACAGCTCATGTCCACGGGGCTATATACAAGGAGAGGGGGCTCCTGACAGCAGAAGGAAAGACTATCAAAAATAAACAAGAGATCTTGGAATTCCTGGAGGCCATATGGTTACCAAAGAGACTGGCCATTGTCCATTGTCTGGGGCACCAAAAAGGGGATTCACTGGAGGCACAGGGAAACAGGAGAGTGGACCTAGCAGCCAGAGAAGCAGCCCTAACAGCCTCGAACCTACTGGTTATCCTGCCTGAACCCCTCTTACCAGAAGAGGCCTCCTACTCAGCTCAGGATGATCAGGATTTAACTTCCCTGGAAAATACCAAGATCAAGAATGGATGGAGATACACCTCTGACGGGAGGCTCATTCTACCACACAAGCTGGCAGAGGACCTAATATATAAACTCCACAAAGGGACTCACCTAGGGAAAAGAAAGTTACAAGAACTTCTGACTCTGTACCACATCTTTGATCTAACCAAAGTGATTGAGAGCT
>NW_008351649.1:1040843-1049304 GCF_000622305.1 Nannospalax galili | reverse complement strand
TTGTATTTAAAGCCTGCATCAGAAGATTGGTCAGACCAAGTCAACAAGAGATGGAAGGTCACATGGGTAAAAGACAATCCTCTCAAGCTAAAAATCTCTGCCATGCCATAACCCTTGTTCCTTTTTTATTTCTTTTTATAGAGGCTTCCCTAGCTAACTCCCCTCATGGACTCTAAAACCTCACCTTGGTAGTTAGTAGCGCATCCACTGGAAAGATAGTGAACATCTTCTTCCACCTAGGACCTCCAGGCACCTGATTATCCAAGATTACATTCGACCTCTGTGACCTGCTTGAAGGAGCTTGGGAATCGTACACCCCATCAGGCACTGTAAATTATGCTTGCCAGTCTCCCCTCAGCCGAAAGAGGATGAAGGAGCACCACTTCTATGTTTGCCCTGGTGACAATGGTGACTGAAGAAGTACCTGTGGGGGGCCAGGGGACTATTTCTGTGCTTCATGGCGCTGTGTGTCTACTGGATATATTAATTGGGCTGCCCCTATCACTACTGACTTGATCCAGGTAACTGCGGTCCCAGGCCTAACCCTTTGGCGAAACCCCAGATCAAGGCAACTCGAGGGACCCTGTTCCTCCTCTAGATGCAACCCTATCTCCTTGAGCTTCACCCCGAAAGGAAAGGAACTTAAAACCGACAAAAATGGATTGATGGGTTAACTTGGGGCCTCAGGTTATACACCACAGGGACTGATCCAGGAATACGTTTTTCAGTCCGTCTTCAGGTGGGTCCAGTCTTGGGGACCCAGATGGGGCCGGCTCGGACAGTGTTACAGCCTACAGGATGACCAACGCCAGCCTTAACTATTTTTAAATCTGTCGAGAGGTCAGCTCCTAGCCAAATTGTCCAACTGGATAAAACTGCTACTTTGCCCACACCTAGATCCACACCCCGAGAGGTCCAACAAGTCCAAGAGCCCTTGCAGCCATCCCCTGGGCTTACGAATCTCCTAAATGCCACCTTTATTGCTTTAAATAATACTTCCCCTAACCTTACTATCCATTGCTGGTTTTGCATGGACCCGAGCCCTCCCTTTTATGATGGGTTAGCTCTCCCAGGAAATTATGTTGTCACTCTGACCCCACTGCCTGTAGAATCCTCCTGCCTACAGGGAGACGGGGACTTACCCTCACCCAAGTGTATGAAAAAGGGCTATGCATGACTCCCTCACATAAAATTGTCCCCCCTTCTTACCAACATCTATGTAACTCTGTTCAAGAGATAGGGCTACTACACCTAACCCATATATGGTGCCCCCCAACTCCACTTGGTGGGCCTGTACCTCTGGCCTAACTACATGACTCCACTCATCGATTTTAAACCAGACCAAGGATTTTTGTGTACTAGTGCAGCTTTCCCCCCATCTATATTATAGAACAGACATAGAAATGGAAACCAGAGTCTCAGAAGAGTCTAGACCTCGTAGGGCCATAGGAACCACTGCAGTTGTCTTGTCTACTCTACTCGGTCGTAAGCACTGCAACTGGTCTAGTCTGGGGGCTTCAGCACTAGTCCTCCAGGATAAAAATTATCACCTTAGGCCATGGACTTAGACATACAATCATTAGAAACATCTATCTGCCACCTCAAAGACTCTCTATCCTCTTTAGCTGAGGTAACCTTACAAAATAGGAGAGGGCTGGATTTACTTTTTCTAGAAAAAGGTGGACTCTGTGTTGCCCTAGGGGAACTGTGCTGTTTCTATGTTAATCACTTGGGAGTTATAAAATAGTCTTTGGCTGAGGTCTGTAAAAGACTTAAGGAAAGAGAAAATGAATGACTAAATCAACAAAATTGGTATGAATCCCTATTTGACTGGTCCCCATGGTTAACAACTTTGATCTCAGTGATGGTCAGACCTCTCCTCTTACTCCTATTAGCAGTCACCTGTGGCCCCTGTGTTCTTAATGCCTTGCTCAAATTCATCCGAGAACAGATACATACAGTCCAACTGATGGTACTGCATTCACAGTAGACTCATTTAAATCGAGATCCCGAGCCTTACGACAATAATAGAAATGGTTCCACCGCCCTAAATGTGCCGTCTAACTGCTTCTTTCTGCTTCTGTAATTTGCTTGGCTGAAAGATTTAAAACCCTTGCCATAACTCTATGGGGGAATGAAGAGCCAGAATTTTCTGACTCCATTTTGGCTAGCTTCTTTAGACAAGCCCAGAAAAGCTCAGGCATACTGTACATGTAAAAGCCTTATAAGATATGAACAAAAACTTCTGACTCTAAAAGATAACAGGATATGGGGACATCCAATTATTTTAAAAAAATGCTTGGCACGCACGGGTTTCTGTGGAGTACCCCAATAAAAGCTCCTGCCTGCTATTGCCAGACGCCAGACTCCATCTTTGGCTCGTGAAGTCTGTGCCCGGCTAGCCACCATTTGGTTGTTGTCCTTTTTTTACTTTAAATTCTTAAACTTTTTGTATAATCTTTTTGGGTATCTGTGGGAATTATTCTCGATTCTCGAACCCTAACAGGTTGACAGAGTTGAGATGCAAACCTGGCCAGGGCCTTGTACTATGCTAGGCAAGTGCTCTACCGTTGAACTACACTTCCAATCCAATATGAATTTTGTTGTTAATGTTGTTGTTGTTTTGAGACAGGGTCTCACTGTAGCCCCAGCTAGCCTGGAATTCACTATGTAGACCACTCTGGCTTCAATCTTAGAGAGATTTGCCTGCCTCTGCCTCCCAAGTGCCAAGATTAAAGATGTGCACCACCATACCTGGCCCCCTAATGTGAATTTTTAAAATATGTTCAAGTCTACAGTTTATTATATAAGCAGGGTCTAAAAATTATTTAAAGTATACAAAAATTTTCTGTCTGCCAATCTTTCACATACATGATTTTTGTTAATAGCCTTTTCTTTCAAACACATGCACACATTTCTAAAGATGCCATGTACAAGCGCTAACTCTACTACAAATAGAGAACTTCATCTGGCTTAAATATGACTATAGAGATAAAATAATTCTTCCCATACTCATTCAATAAAACAGATTATACTCATTCAATAAAACAGATTATAAAAATACCAATCAATTGACCATGTCTAACAAAACTGACTTGCGTGTTAATCGGTGGAACCTCTATGAAAATGATACATACAGATGTGCACGTGCACACAATTCATCTATTAAGAAATCCATTAGCTTGAAGAAGCCTTGAAAAAAACACCTAGTGGCCCATTTTAAATTTCCTTTTACTTACTTTGGAATAAATTTTTATAATAGTCTCAAGCTACGCACAGCAGTAAGAGTACAGCTGAAAGCTGAGCCAAGCACAAAAATAAAGCACATATCTTTTTTCTTCTTCTTCTTTTGGTCTTTTTGAAACAGGGTCTCCCTGTAGCCCCAGCTGACCTGGAACCCACAGAGATCCACTTGCCTCTGCCTCCTGAGCACTGGGATTAAAGGCATGTGCGACCATGCCTGGCTAATAAAGTACATTTCTAAAAGGAGGCAACAGAGGGAGTTTATCCTAAACAAGTAAGTAAAGTCCAACTGAATGAGATTCCTCTCTGTTACATAAGCACCACTATTATGTGACACTATTAATAACTAAACACTCTCAATCCAAAGGTAATCTGTTCAGAATCAGTTGTCATGACTAAAAAAAAAATCATCTTCACAGAAAAGATACTAGGGAATGAAACAAAACCATCATTTGTTAAAACAAATATAAACTACAAAGTAACATAGTTTTAAAATAAACACCTCTTATTTTCATGTAAGTCACCTTTGGGGGCTGGAGTACGACTCAGTAGCACAACATATATTCAGCATAAGAAAGGTCCTGGGCTCTATCCTCAGCAAACCACAATTAAATCAACTCTCACAAAACCATTTTTCATTGACCAAAATGCACTAAACTTGGTTAGTGAAATAGTCTTTTATTTCTCAATGTGTCTCTTTATTCTCTTAGTTACCTTTACAGAGTACAGATTACTATTTTTACAACAAATATTTCAGTACAATCCCTCTTGTTCAAAAGAACCTCAGTGTGGGGTTAGAAGTGTTAGGTATGTAACTGGTGGAACACTGGTCTGGCAAGTTGGAGGCCCTGGATTAGATCCCTAGTTCTCCAAACACAAAACAAAACCTCTTAGTACTACCTCCAACCAGACTCTCAATTAATGAAGGCTTTCCACAATATGGCTCCAACCTGCCTCCACTTCCTGACCCCAATTCTCTTCTAAAGGAATTTTTATCAAATATTTTGATTCACTCCCTGTCTATGGAATACCTTGGGCTTTACAATTAACAGGCTTTTTCTTCTTAAACATTTTAGAAAGCAAAATTTTCTAAACGAATTTAAAAGTTGGTAGGAATAAAATTAGGCTTATAAACATTTTAGACAGTATCTAATTATTTCCTTAACTAAAACAAAACTTTAATTTCTAGGCTGGAGAGGTGGCTCATTGGTTAAGAGCACTGGCAGTTCTTCCAGAGGACCTGAGTTCAATTCCCAGCACCCAGAAGGCAGCTAACAACCATCCATAACTCCAGTTCCAGGAGATTTTATGCCCTGTTCTGATCTCTGAGAGCATTGCATGACCCTAACACATTTATATACATGTGGGCAAACACTCATACACATAAAATAAAAATAAAATATTAAAAAAAAAACTTTATGGGACTGGAGAGATGGCTCAGCAGTTAAGAACACTGAATGCTCTTGCAGAAGACCTGGGTTCAAATCCCAGCACCCACATGACAGCTAACAACTGTCCGTAACTCCAGTCCCAGGGGATCCAACAGCCTCTTCTGTACTCCCTCCACAGGCATTGTACGACACGAGTGCACTTACTTACATGCAGGCAATACACGCATACACGTAAGAATAAATAAATAAATAAATAAATAAATACTTTACTCTCTCCCCAAATACTAAGATAACTTGTTTATACTAAAGTACTGGATTGCAACAACATAATGGAATAAGGACAGTGCCTCCAAATTCCAAATTCCTTTGCTAAGACACTTTTTATGGGAATAATGCCTGACACGTACATAATAAATGCTCTCTTGTGCAAAATAAAAACCAAGACCTGGACTTGGTTTAAGTTTTCATGACACGTACATAATAAATGCTCTCTTGTGCAAAATAAACACCAAGACCTGGACTTGGTTTAAGTTTTCAGAAGACAAAAAAAGTGCTTATCAACTTGGTACCTATAATCAATCAATTATTAACTGGGGCCATGGGATACCAAACCAAAGAGGGTAAAACAGCCTCTAACATCAGATCATCACTGCATAATACTTAAGAGTTCTTAAATTGAGAGAGCCATAGCCTCATGAGCTATGAGAGGCATTTCAAAAGCAGGTGTACAGCAAAGGGAGAAGAAAAAAGACAGGGATCAAAAAGACTGTATTAGGAGGAAAGGAATAGAGGGGAGAAGGAAGGAGCTAGAGATTAAGGACAGAGCAACAGGAAGAAAGGGAAATGTCAGACTGGAAAGAGAAGGTGCAGTAACAAGGCTGTGCTGCCTCAGGACATGTAAGGCTCCACTGAAACCAAAACCTCCCAATGAGGGGTTAAGTTGTCTTGAGAAATTATTTTAATAGTCTTAGGAAAACCACTCCTTGAAAAAAAATTCATGGCTACTAGGATGGACTGAACCCAGAATTTAATCTGTTTTTAAACAGTATTTTTATCATACTGTATTTCAATTCTGCAAGTTATTAATTTTAAAGAGCTTAGTTAGAATTTAAGCTCTAAACCTAAATTTAAATTGACAACTGACTTATAACCCTCTCAAGTGAAACATCAACATTAATAGTGTTTGTTTTTTCTAATGTGTATGAGTGTATAGTCTGCATGTACACGTACCCAAGTCATGCAATGCCCATGGAGGTCAGAAGAGGGCATTGGAGCCCCCTGGAACTGGAGTTACAGACAGTGGTTAGCCACCATATGAGTGCTGAGAACCAAATCTGGGTCCTCTGCAAGAGCAGCCATTCGTCTTAACCACTGAGCCATCTCTTCAGTCCCAATAGTGGGTTTTTTTGTTTTGTTTTAACACAGTAAATTCTAGAAACTTATAATAAAATCACAGAGATACCCAAAACAAATAAATAAAAAGATGCTAGATCAAAAGCTAAAACTTGTCAAAACACATTTTAATATGGGTATTTCTGACAGTAATGTACTAAAATAAGCAGCCTATTTTTTCAAATATATTTTATTATTTTTATTTTATGTGTATGAGTCTATTGCCTGCATGTATGTGAGTGCACAAGTGCCATGCAATGCCTCGGAAGTCAGAAGACAGTGTCAGATTCCCCTGGAACTGGAGTTAAGAATGGTTCATAGTCCTCATGTGGGTGCTGGGAATCGAACCCAGGTCCTCTGTAAGAGCAGTCAGTGCTCTTAACTGCTGAGTCATCTCTCCAGCCCCATAAGAAGCCTTTTTAAAATGTATAGAATTAAAAGATTAGTAAAGTAAGGGGGGGGCCTAGAGCTAACGGCAATACAAAAATCATTTCAAGGAACAGGTATAATGACACGTGCTTTTAATCTCAGTACTCGGGATTAGTCTGAGACTAATAGTAGGCCAGCCAGGACTACATAATAAGTTCCTGTCTCAAAAACAAAACAAAATACACCAAAACAACAACAAAGATCCAAGGGAGGAACTTAGTAATACTTAAAAGTCAGGAGATTTTAATGTCAATAAGGGCAGAAAATATTTAAAAACTAAGACTCTTACTTTTGCTTTGTCTCTCTCTTTTTGGGGGTATTTTTGAGACAGGGTCTCCCTGTAGCCTCTGCTGGCCTGGAACTCATTATGTAGACTAGACTAGCCTCAAACAGAGATCCACCTGCCTCTGCCTCTGGACACCAGGTCAGCATGGCTATCTTCCTCAATCACTCCATATTTTTTTTTTACAAAAGGTTTCACTGAACCTGGGGCTGGCAGATTCAGCTGGCTGGCTGGCCAGCAACCCCAGGGATCCTCAGTCTCTGCCTCCCCAGTGCTGAGATTACAGGCACATGCTGCCACATTAGGATTTTACCTGTGCCTTGGGGACTGACCTCAAGTCCACATGATTTGCATAGCCAAGTACTTAACCAAATGAACCATTTCCCCATGGTCTTTTCTTATACCAGTTCTTTAATGGAGGGCTCAATAAACAATTACAGGATCTTGGGCTTTGTCCCTTTGACCTCAGAATATGTTTTTGTATATGTTCATCAGGATAGAAGATTTCTATCAGCAAGTATGTTGGAAATGCAAAAAAAAAAAAAAATTTAAGCTGTGAATTCAAGATGCCACTCTTTGAATTTGTCATTGTGTCTTCTGTTTTCTACTTTTTAAAACATTGTATTTATTTTTATTTTATGTGTATGTTATGGTTGCATGTGTGTAAATGCACCCATGTCATGCATGTTTTCTATTTTTTAACCTCCTTATTCTGCCACTATCCTTCTAACATCGTCTTTTATTTTCCTTAGACATACACAAAAAGATTATCAGCAGCACTATGTATACATGTACACATATACACATATGTACATGTATACATACACACATAGACACACATGGCAAGAATCCCAATATCAGAATATAAGCCAAAGATGAAGACATAAATAACATTGCAAAATAGGAACAATTCCATTTATTCTTATTTCTAAGTTAAAACAAACTGTGATTGGCCACTACAACTCACCGGATGGCTCTTCAGGCTCACTTTCATTTTCCTCCTCAGGCGGGGCTTGAGGGGGTGGGGGAGGGAGCTTCTTTTCCTTCTCTGCTTTGGCATTTCTCTCTTCTTCAGAATAATACTCATCTTCTGAGAGGTTGGCCAAGCTTTCATCCATCTCTCTGTATTCTACCTATATGGAGATTATATCAGGAAAAACTAAATACAGTGAAAATCTCAATCAAGGACTCATTTAGAACCATTAGTAAAAATGAATTGCTTTCAAACTTCAAATGTTACAGAAATAACAAGGATCAAACCAGCTTATCAGTTATTAGAAACAAAAAGTCTCATGATAAAATATAGTACCAGTTCAGGTTTAATCCAATCTGTAACTGTCACATCATAATACTAATTCAAATCAGTGACTTGGGCTCTTTACAACTCCTGTAATTCCTGTAAGTTTTTTCCAGTATGTATATATTGCATTCACACACTGGAAGTTTCTATTAAAATAGCCTTCACACAAAAACATAGTTAACTAGAGAGCCAGGTACACTGGCACACACCCATAACTCTTAGCACTCAGGAGGCTCTCAAGCTCAAAGCCAACCTCAGCTACAGAGAGAGTGAGTTTCATGGCCAACCTGATTGACAGAGAAACACTGTCTTAAAAAAATCATAGACTGAGGATGTAGCTCAGGGGCAGAGTATTGGTCTAGTATGCACAAGGGCCTGGATCCACTCCTCAGCCCTTCAATACAGATGATGAGGTTGAATATA
>NW_008351649.1:1032710-1040785 GCF_000622305.1 Nannospalax galili | reverse complement strand
TCTGTCTAATGACAAGCTTGTGCTTCTATTCCATGATTTAAAAAGAAAAAAAAAAAAAAATTCCAGAAACCAACTGGGGCGGGGGCGGGGGGAGTAAAAATTGAAAATACCTTAAACGTACCTAGGAAAGCCGATGATGAACAAAGAATCCTTATCATAACAAATTAGGGGTAAGTGATGAGGAAATTGAGGCTACAGGTTGTTCTATAAAAAGACAACCAGATAAAAAGAACAAGGCCTCATAATGGATGTCTCATTGGGGGGTTAAGGAGTATAATACAGAAAATATTTTGTTGTAGACCTGCTGGCCAAATCCATAATATGGTATTGCAATATTGTAAATAGTTGTCAACATCTAAATGTTATCAAATGTCACCAAAGAGAGAGATTCTAGGATGCCACAGAGGAAGTGATGTAGTTCAAAGGTAGATTAATTGCCTTACGTGCAAGAGGCCCTGGGTTTAACACCAAACACTAGGGGTGAGGTTAGGGTGTGGAAGAAGTCACAGAAACTACAGCTCTTGATAAGTATTATGTATTCAAAGAAAAAAATCAGATATTGAAATACAACAACAGTTTTTACATGTAACATGCCAGGTGTATTAGATTTCCAAAATAACTAGTACTATGGGATTCAGTACTGGAAATTGCTATTGAGACCAGGCTGCTCATGCTCAAGTTCTCACAGTGATCCACCTGCCTCCATCTCCAGAATGTTGGGATTAAAGGTGTGCACGCCACCATGCTAGGTCAGTGATTTATTATTTTTAATTTTATTTCTGCAAGTATATTGCATGTAGGTAGATTGCACCCATGTTGTGCAATGCCCACAGAGGTCAGAAGAGGGCATCAGATCCCCTGGACCTAGAGTTATGGATGGTTGTTTGCCGCCATTTGTATGCTGGGAATTAAACCCAGGTCCTCTGCAAGAGCAGCCAGTGCTCTTAATCTCTCTAGTCCTGATTTTTTAACTCACTATGTAGACCAGGCTGGCCTTGAACTCACCCTGTAGCCCCAGCTGTCCTGGAACTCACTATGTAGACCAGGCTGGCCTTGAACTCACTATGTAGACCAGGCTGGCCTTGAACTCACAGAGATCTGCCTGCCTCTGCCTCCCAAATGCTGGGATTAAAGGCGTGTGCCACCATGCCCAGTGATTTTTTTTTTAATGGACAGTGTCTCAGTATATTGCCCCAGTTGGCGTTACAATCCTTCTGCTTCCTGACTTCTGGTATTTTAACTGTATGTCACTATGTCCAGCTCTTATTTTAATTTTCTTTTCTTTTCCCTTCCTCCCTTTGCTGCTTGTTGTTTAAGTTTTAAATATTTTTTTGTGACACAGTCTGGCTATGTAGCCCAGGGTGGCCTGAAACTCAGATCCTCCTGAGTGCCCAGCTAGGTCTTAACTTTTTTTTGAAAGAATTTATTTACATGTATTTTATGTGTATGAGTGTTCTGCCTGCAAGTATGTTAAGTGCACCCATGCATGCAATGTCTGTGAAGACCAACAGAGGGCCTCAGATACCCCTGGAACTGGAGTTACAGATATTAGCCACTATTTGGGCACAAGAGCAGCCAGTGCTCTTAACCACTGAGCCACCTCTAATCATACATGCAGCTTCACTGAGAGTCCCATTTTTCATAGACAACTAAAATAAATGATATAATATGAAGGGAAGGGTTGTTGGGAATCAAACCCAGGGCCTTGAACATACTAGACAAACACTCTACTACTAAACTATATCCCCATCTGAATTTAAACTTTAATACAAACAAGCAAGCAATATTTTATCTTGAAATTTTTCATAAGATTATACTTACATTATATATAATATATATTTACATTATATATAAAAAGGGTGTCCTCATTTAATACAATTTTAAATTCTGAATACAAACTCTTAACTCACAGAGATCCCCCCGCCTCTGCCTCCCAAGTGAGCTGGGATTAAAGACGCCCAGATAGGGTAATTATGCTTGCTTTCATATTGACACATTGACATTGGAGAAAAAAACATTAACTTAAATGCCACATGTGACTAATGGCTACCATACTGGACAGCACAAATCTAGTATTTCTTATAATCTGGACACAACTCTCCAACCCAAACACTTTTGACTCCTCCCATCTTGCTACTAGATAAAACTTATCTCCAATTAAATCCATTTGCTCATTGTTTCTAACACCCCTCTGTCTCTCTGAATTTCCTACTTCTCAAACCTTCCTTTTCTCCACAGGCAGTGCTTAGTCACTGGCGCCTTCTTCTATACAACACACACTGCAAGAAGCATTTTGCTTAAACTAAACCTGACAACATTACAAGGTAGTTTATTCACCTCAAGAAAAGGAATGACAAGAAGATGAATTAACTTCAAAAGTCCATCTTTTTCCAGGTTTTTCTAAACCATGACACTTAAAAGGCCTACTGTGCTGTCACTGTTCCTGAAACTGTATGTTCCTGAAGTCTCAGTCCAATTTATCAATATCAACCTTAAATATTTTGCCATGATTTCAGAATATGCCCGCCCAGAAGCAAGTTCTTCTGAAACTAATGAAACTAAAGCTTTAGGGCACATCAACTACATGGATCTTTTGCAACTGTCCTGGCAAGAGTGAAGATGTTCTACAGACACACCTTTAATCCCAGCACTCAGGAGGCAGAGGCAGGCAGATCTTTAGGAGTTTGAGATAAGTCTGGTCTATACAGAGTTCCAGGCCAGCCAGGGCTACACAGTGAGATCCTGTCTCTGAAATCAATCAATCAATCAATCCATCCATCCATCCATCCATCCATCCATCCATCCATCCATCCATCCAAGGGGCTGGAGAAATGACTCACCTCAGCAGTTAACACCACTAGCTGCTCTTGCAAGTTCAGTTCCCAGCACCTATATGGCAGCTCTCAACTGTCTATAACTCCAGTTTCAGGGAATCTAATACCCTTTTATGGCCTCCATGGGCACCAGGCACACACTTGGTACACATACATAATGCAAACACTCATACGCATGAAATAAAATTTAATATATCTTTAAATAAGCCCAAGAGAACTACAAAGATGATGGCTGTCAGTAAAGTGCTTGCTGTGCAAGCATAAGGACCTGAGTTTGGATCCCCAGCACCCACATAAAAAGTTGGGCATAGCAACAAGCACCTATAATCTCAGCACTCAGGAGGTGGATACAGGAGGAGCCCTAGGGCTTGTTGGCCAGTCAATAACTTCAACTCTAGGGGTACTAACACATCAGGCCTCTGAAGGCAGCTACACTCATATTCATATACCTACACCTACAGACACACACACACACACACACACACACACAAACACACACGAACACACAGCAGTTAAAAAATATTTTTTGAAACAAAGAATAAGGTAGAGAAATAATTGAAGAAGAAATCTGATGTCAATGAACATGCACATGTCACACACATGCACATGCACGTATAAAATCTCAGTTGCTTTTTTTTTAAACATATTGATGAAGCTGTTCTACAATTCATGTGGAAATGCAAAGAATTAATAGCCAACACAATCTTAAAAAAAAAAAAAAGGTTAAGAGTTCACACTTCCTGATTAGGTTTTTACAAACTAAAGTAACTAGAACAGTGTTCCAGTGGCATATGAATAGATTAATGAGGCAAAATGGTGAGACCAGAGAGACATTTACAGTTACTCAACAGGGTGCCAACCATTTAATGAGAGAAAGAATAGTCTTCAACAAGTTGTGCTGTGACAACTAGATATTTACAAGCAGAAAAATGAAGTTGAATCCCTAACTCACACAAATAATTATCTCCAAAAGGATCATAGATACAAAAGCTCAAACTATGAAACTCTTAGAAGAAAGCATAAATGTCTTCATGTTTAAGTGATGGTGTCTTAGCTTTAACACTGGGAGCAAGTAGAACAAAACAAATACATCAACTGGACCTCATCAAAATTTAAAACTTTTGGGGCTGCAGAGATGGCTCAGCAGTTAAGAGCACTGGCAGCTCTTGCAGAGGACTAGGCTTCAGTTCCCAGCACCCACATGGTTACTAACAACCATCTTAACTCTAATTACAGGGGATCTGGTGCCCTCTTCTGGGTTCTGTGGGAACTGTATGCACATGATGCACTTACATGCATGAAGGCAGAACACTCATACACATAAAAAATTATACAAAAAAAATTAATTTAAAACTTTTGTAACTAGAATAAAGAACTCTTAGAATAAACCAATTAAAAGTCTATAAAGAAAATGAGCCAAAAGTCTGAATAAAGAGAACTAGGAAATAATTCAGTAGGTAGAGTGCATTTATCATAAAGGAAGCCCTGGGTTCAGTCCCCAGCATGGCATAAAACTGGGTATAGTGGCACACACCAGTAATCACTGTATTACATTCAAGAAGAGGAGGTGCCAGGTGTGATGGCACACGCCTTTAACCCCAGAACTCGAAGCAGAGGCAGGTGATCTCTGTCGGTTCAAGGCCAGCCTGGTCTACATAGCAAGTTCCGGGCCAGCTTGGCAGCTGGGGCTACAGGAAGACCCTGTATCAAAAAGACCAAAAAAAAAAAAGCAGAGGCAAGAGGAACAGAAGCTAAAGTCATCTTCAGTTGTTTACTGAGGACAACCTGGGATATGGGAGCCCTTATCTCAAAGGAAAAAAAAATTGAATGGCCATTTCACCAAAGACATAAAAAAAAAAACATTTTAGATCCACAGAGATGGCCACAGTAAAAGAAAATACTAAGTGCAGATAAAGATATGGCAAAATTGCCCAGCATAGTGGCGCACACCTTTAATCCCTGCACTTAGGAGGCAGAGGCAGGTGGATCTCTATAAGCTCAAAGTCAGCCTGGTCTACATAGTGAGTTCCAGGACTCCTGGGACTACAAGGCAGATCCCACCTAAAAAATACTTAAATAAATAGACAGATTGATAGACAGATATGGAGAAACTGGAATCCTCATAAAATGCTAATGAAAAGGTAAAACTGGTAGCTGCTACCATGGAAAAGCATCTGGTAGCAATTCCTCACAAAAGAAAAGCAGAATTAACATATGACCCAGTAACTACAATAGTAGATATTACTTAAGAGACTTGAAAACAATAAAACTTGTACACACAAAAAAAATGTTCACAGATACATTATACCTAATAGGCAAAAAGGAGAGACAACCTAAATGTTCATTAAATGGATAAACAGTGGCAAAGCCACCAATGGGAGTTTATTACTTGCTTATAAAGTCACCAAGTATGAAGAGAAGTATATGAATAAAGCATGAAAACATACTAAAGGCAGAAATAAAGATCCACAACAAAATGTTCAGAGTAGGCAATTCCACACAGTAGAGAATAGACTAGTGGTTGCCAGGGGCTGGAGGTAGGGGGAATGGAAGAGAATGTTTATGATACAGGTATCTCTGGGGAGCAGTAAAATGTTCTAATATTGATTGTGATGCTGACTGTACAGATATGCCTTTTAGTTTGTTTGTGACAGGATCTCCCTGTAGCCCCAGCTGGCCTGGAAGTGGTTATGTAGATCAGGCTGGCCTGCATCTCAGAGATGCCAAGTGCTGGAATTAAAGGTGTGTACCACCATGCCAGTCATTTTTTTTTAAGACTAATAGAGCTGGGCTTGGTGGCATGTGCCTTTAATCCCAGCACTGACAGAGGCAGGTGGATCTCTGTGAGTGCCAGGCTAGCTGGGACTACAGAGCGACCCTGTCTCAAAAGACCCCCCCCCAAAAAAGACTAATATAAGCAGGGTGAAATTTATTTTTGTCACTGTGTCTTTTGCTTTTCCATATTAACTTTTTAGCATGATTCTAGTTTTGTGGGGTTTTACTTTTTTTTTTTTAATTTTATCATGTAAAGCAGTAAGTTTCCTCATGGCATTTTCATACACCTTGGATGATTCTCCCCACCTATCCCTTCCTCTCCTCCACCTCCCTGCTCCCTACCTCCACTGAAACCCTTCCAGTCCCAGTATTCCCTCTTTCTAGCTCATGTTTTAATAAAAAAGCCTCCAAAGTCCATCTTCCAAATTCTTTTTTCTGAGCACTGAGAATGGAGAGGTCTCTCAAGCAGACAGTTGAAACTGAGGGCTCTCTGGGTAATACTTATCTCAGGAAGCTCCTCATCCCACTGACTTAGGTAATGACATATAGCAGCCTATCATCCCCGCTACTCTGGAAGCTCAAGTGAAGAGGAAGATCCCTTGAGCCTTGAAGTTTGAGACCAACCTGAATAGGATACTAGCTCAAGAACAAAACAAGCCAGGCCCCTGGAATCACAGTTACTTAGGAAGTTGAGGCAGGAGGATCACAAGTTCAGCTGAGCCATAAGATAAATTCAGGCCAATCTGGGCAGTTTTATAAGAACCTGCCTACCTGTGTAAGGCTCAATCTTCAGTACAACAAGAACACTTTTTTTGAGGGGGGTGGGTAGTTTTTTTGAGACAGGGGTATCCCTGTAGCCCCAGCTGGCCTGGAACTCATTATGTAGACCAAGATGGCCTCTATCTCAGAGATCCACCTGCCTCTGCCTCCTAGCACTGGGATTAAAGGTATGTGCTACCATGCCCAGCTTTTTAGGAAAACCTATTTTTATAAGCAGAAGTTTGTACTTATGTATTTACTTTGCAGTGCTGGGAATAGAACTCAAGACCTCACACATACTAGACAAGTGTTCTATCAATGAGTTACCTCCCCAGGCTACTTCATGTATTTATTATACCCATATGTTCCAGTTATTCCAATCCGAGTAAGATTAGAAAATAAAGCCACCCCAGCGTTTGACCAACTGTAACATCTGTCACACCACGCTCTTTGTTTCCATGGTCAATGATACCCTGTCACAAGTGTGAGGCTCACCACTATTTAGCTGTGTGACCTTGGGCAAGTTGCTTAAACTGTGAGCCTCAGTTTACTCATTCCTAAAATGAGGCTAATAATACCTGTTCTGCAGTGTTTGGCAAAAGGAAAGTGTTGGCTATGCACCAAGTGCAGCATTTGGTGTGTGGCAGGGGTTGTGTGTGTGTGTGTGTACTGTTTGATGTCAGTATTTTCTTCACCTATATTTGCATCTTGAGTAATCGGTAATGAACACTCTGCATCTGATTCTATAAGTCTACCCCAGGGCCAGCGAGATGGTTCAGCTGGTAAGTGCGCATCTCCAAGCCCGACAACCCGAGTTCGATCTCTGGGATCGAACATAGTGGAGATCCGACTCAGGTGTCCTCAGATCCCCACACCCGAGCCGTGGCACCCGTGCATCCCCACATACACAATAAATAAATCTTAAAAAAAAAAAAAAAAAAAGGCTAGTCATGTGTTGCACGCCTTTAAGCCCCAGCACTGGGAGAGGCAGGAGGATCTCTGAGTTACAGGCCTGTCAGGGGCTGACTAGGGAGGTCCTGTGCCCCCGCCGCCCAAAGGCTACACCAAAGGATCACTGAGAGAATAAAATCAAAAGGCTCCTGGCAAACAGCAAGAGATTTTTTTAAACAGAAGGTTCCTTTCTTTTCATGTCCCTTGGCTCTCGAGCATCACCTCCGGCTCCCCGGTGCACCCAGCCGTGCAGTAGCAGAGCAGCTAGCTCCCCTGTGCACCCAGCGTACCCAGCCCAGAACCTTCCAGCCACACGGGTGGACAAACAAGAGTCTGCAGCAGCGGCAGCCGCGACTCCACGTCGGGAGGCCATCTTTCCCAGTCAAAAGATGAGCGGCGACCGGGACGTAATGCTACCTCCCTCCCGGGTCTCTGATGTCCACGCCGACCCGTCCCGGCACAAAGGACAGCCCTCCCCTCCCCCGACGCGCAGTGCCGCCGATTGTGCGTGGCCCGCCCGCAGGCCGGGTGTTCGCGGGCTCGGACCCCGCGCAGGGGCCAGGGCTGGGCCTCACCTTCGCCCGCTTGCGCCGGCTGGTCCGTCGGCCCTCCGGGGTCTCGGCTATTCCGGTCTCCATGGGCGTCGCGGAGCCGGGCACCACCGTGGGACCCGCCTGAGGCCCGGCTGTCGGAGGCTCGGCCAGGCCCCCTGGGGGCGAGGCCCGTGGAGGCTCCTTCTTGCGGGGAGTGCGCTCA
>NW_008351649.1:1027546-1032612 GCF_000622305.1 Nannospalax galili | reverse complement strand
GCCGCCGCCGCCGCCGCCGCCGCCGCCGCCTTCTTCCCCGACAGCATCTCGGGCCGCCTGGCCGCCGCCGGCCGCAGGGGCCGTTCGGTCTGCCGCTCCGTGAGTCCGGAGCCGCCGCGCCTAGTCTCACACGGTCCTAACTCAGCCAGCAGCCGCCGCTGCAGCCGCCGCGTACGCACGCGCTCTGCGCGCTCCCGACGCGTCAGGACAAAAAAGCCCCGAGTGCCCATGGGCCCCTCCTCCCGCTGCCATAGAGCTGCGCCCTGGAGGCTAGAGCGGCACGGAGGCCCCGAGCGCGAAATTGCCCTACGGCGCCCCCTGGGTTTGGGAGTTGGCTCCAGCACCTCTGTTGGATTTAGGAATTCTGCACCTCCCAAGGCCGACCATTTCCAACAGGAACTCTCCTTGTTTACTCACTCATCCACCCATCCACATCAACTAATATGTATTAATGCATTAATACTTACTGTACAACTAGGGATTGAATTATGAAACTCTGGCTTTCAAAGAGCGTACAGTCTAATTGAGGCTAGGGAACACCCTGAAGGATGAAGGTTAGGTCTCTTCATAATTACCGTGAGCTGGTATAGCGCCTACCTAGCTTGCGTAAGGCCCTGGGTTATCGCTAGAACTGGGGGACTAGCGACACAGCTGTCCTGCTTGGACTGGAGGAAAATGAATAACACATGAATTTCCATGGTAACAAAATGGAAGGAAGTGAGGAAAGCGAGGTTTGAGTCCAAATGGAATCGTCCTAGTTGCCAAGCCTTGTTCACGTTCTTTCTAGGGTCTGTTCCTTGGCTGCATCCACTCCTTCCCACCCCTCCCAATTCCCCACTCCAGACGAATAATACCTCTTCTACTTTAGTTCAGTTTTTTTTTTTAACTGTATTTATCTTCATTTTGTGTGTATAAGTGTTTTGCCTGCATGTACGTAAGTGCACCAAGTCTGTGCATGCCTGCATTGTCTGGAGGGCAGAAGAGGGCATCGGATACCCTAAAACTGGAGTTCCTGTTAGCTGCCACATAAGTACAGGTAACCGACTCGGGTCCTCTGCAAGAGCGGCCAGTATTCTTAACTGCTGAGCCATCTCTCCAGCCTCCCCCCACTTCCCTGTCCGTCCCGTGTGTCCCCCCAATCCCCACCCCCACTCACCCCTTGCCCCAGGTCAGTTCTTTCTAATGATGTGATGGTTTATTCATTGAATTCATTGAATTTCTTCCAGGAATATCCTCCTTGACCTAACATTGGAACATGTCTTTTGTTCTTCGATGTTATTTCTATACAGACCCAAACTTGCTTCTTTAATTATGTGCTGCTTCAAAGTATAGTTTCCAAAAGACTATTCCACATACATGAAGTTGAAAAACTGGTAAAATGACTCTAGTGATAAAATCCAGTCAGCAGCTGCCTAGGATAAGGGTGGGGAGGTAGACTGCAAAAGAGTTTGAGGAAAATTCCATATCATGATTGGGGTGATGGTTAAGGGGTATAGATATTCATCAAAACTCATTGAACTATACATATAAAATAGGCCTTTTTAGAAAAAAAGGCTTTTAAACTAGAGAGATGGCTCAGCAGTTTAAGAGCATTGGCTGCTCTTGAAGTACTCTTCAGTATCTATGTTCAATTCCCAGCACCTACATGGAGGCTAACAAGTGATGGTAACTCCAGTTGCAGGGGAATCTGATGCCTTCTTCTGACCTCTGTGGCCATTGCACAACACAGATGCACTTACATACATGGAGGCAATACACTCATATGCAAAAAATAATAAATAAAATAGTAAAAAAAAAAGGGGGGGGAGGGGGAGCTTGCAGGCAGGCCTTTAATCACAGCACTTGGGAAGCAAAGACAGGTGGCTCTCTGTGAGTTTGAGGCCAGTCTGGTCTACATACCAGGTTCCAGCCATCCAGGGCTACATAGTGAGCCCTGTCTCCAAAAAAAAAAAAAGTTTTACAAGAAAGAAAATGTAATCACATTACAACATATGTCTCTTCTGTAAACTATATTGACATGGTCATAATATAACTATGATGGACTTATACTGAGAGAATGGAGAACAGAGTTTGTGGGAAAGACCTTAACTGTTTAGGGAACAGCTGATAATGTGGGGAAGCTGCATGGAGCTAAATCCTGCTCTCCCATCCTAAAAACATGATACATGTCAAAATTGAGAAATCAAAAAATAACAGTGTAGGCACAGTATTCTCCCTTCCCACCAGCTCCTGGCAGTCGCCACTTGACTTTCTGTCTGGATGAATTTCATACAGAGGAACTTGTTTTATTTTGTTGTTTTTGTAACTTACATATTTCACTTTGAATAGTATCCTCAAGGTTCGGCATCTCATAATCTACTTTTTGAAGGCTGAATAATATTCCATGGTGGGTGTGGGTGTGTGGGTGTGCACACACACATTTATTTAGTCAGATACAAGATTGCCTATATCTCAGGCTGGTCTTGAATTCAATAAGTAGCCAAGGACAACTTTGAACTTCTGATCTTCCTTGCCTCCACCTCCTGAATGCTGAGATTACACAGAGTGTGCTACCACACCCAGTCTATGTAGTGCTGGGGATCAAACCTCATTCATTAGGTTTGATCTAGGTATAGTAGGTTTTTTTCTTGTTGTGGTAAAACATCCTGACAAAAGCAATTTAAAGAGAAAAGGGTTATTTTAGCTGAAGGGTCAAGGTACAGTCCATCGTAGTGAGAAAGTAGTCAAGGCAGCAGGAGTTTGAGGAAGCTGGTCACATTATGTCCAGAGTCAGGAGGCAGAGAAGGATGAACGGGAGTGCTGTTACCTCCCTTTCTCCACTTACAAAGTACTGGAACCAAGCCATGGAAAGATGCCTTGTCTTTGCACCTCAATTAACATAATCAAAATAAGGGCCAGAAGCCTATCTCCTGTGTGATTCTAGGTTCTGTCAAACCAACAACACTAGCCATCACATCGGGTAAGTACTCTACCAACTGAGCTAGCTCTCCAGCCCCCCCCACATTTTTTTTTTTTTTGGTCTTTTTGGGACAGGGTCTCCCCATAGTCCCAGCTGGCCTGGAACTTGCTATGTAGACCAGGCTGAACTTGAACTCCCAGAGATCCACCTGCCTATGCCTCCCTAGTGCTAGGATTAAAGGATCCCTGAAGCTCATTGGCCGGCCAGCCAGCCAAGGCTAATTGGTAAGCCCCAAGTTCCAGTGAGAGACCCTGTCTCAAAAAATAAAGAGGTTCTCTGGCTTCCACATGTACACGCACCCACACACAAGTACTGCCACACACATGAACACACACGCACAAATAATAAAGAAAATAAAAGGGGGGGACAGTGAGATGGCTCAGGTGCAAAACCTGACAACATGACTTTGATCACACAGACTCACATGGTAGAAGGAGAGAACCAGCTCCTCCAACTTCCACACGTGCACCATGGCACTCCCATGTACACATGTGTACACACACACAAGCAAAGTAGTTACCTTCCCCTGAAGCCTCAGCTGACCAAGCAGACAATATCACGGTGTGACTCTGAAAGTGCACACAACAATCTTTTCGCCTTGTTTCCAGGTTTGGGATAATTTTTCTTTGTCATCTCCCTCATTATGGGTGCTCTGTATCATTGTCAAATGAGAGACATTGCTGAGGCCTACCTCACCTGGCTGTCATGAGGACGTCCTAAGGTGACACTTACAAACTGCCTGCCAGTTAGCCTGGCACACAGTGGACCCTAGAGTATATTATTGTTATGCCACAGTAGGCAGGGGAGGGAGATGGTTATGCATCAGAGAGGGTGGCTGAGTTGCCTGTCATGGAGGGAACTAAGGCAGGGGCCTAGGGCCTGCGTGCCCTTGTGCCATAATGTTGGGGGAACTAATATTTCTTCTGAGGAGTTTCCATGGGGTACTTGCTGCTTCTGGCGCCCTAGGTGCAGTTGTGGCTTGGCTGATAGGCTATAAGCCAGTCTTGTTTGGATTCCTCTTCCTTCTGCTGTTGCTTAGCAACTGGCTGGTCAAGCATGAATTCAAGCCCATAAAGGTGAGCAACAAGGGGCTTAGCCTAGGTTCAGGGTTCTAAGACACTCAGAGCTTGACTGAGAGGGTGCTTGACTAATGGGGCAAAAACGGAAGAATTTAAGACTCTGGACTTAATTCCTGCTCCATGACTTCCTCTTAGATAATGGCAATTTCCCTCAACAAGGCTTCTGTTGCCTAAGCTGTAAAATAGGGATCATCCTAGACCCTTCTACTTCATGTTTGATGCCAGCATGCTTTAGCAACAGCACCAACTACTTTGAGTGGAAAAAATTAAAACAATTGAAGTAGGTCTGTTGACATTGGTATAGAAACAGAACTTTATAATACCGAAGACAGTAGAAATGTACATGGACTATGACATTGTATTAACCAGCTTACTGTTATTATAACCTCTACCTGAACTAATAAAGAAAAAAGGTTTATTTTAGCTCATGATTTTAGAGGTTCCAGTTCATGACTGAGTGGACCCATTACTTTTACCCCTCTGAGTAAAACTAACCATATCTGTGGACTGGAAGTGAAAAGGAGTTTTAGAAACAAAACAACAGGGTTCTGTGATCTCCTTTAAGGATATGGATACAAAGTCCCCATCTCTTAAAGGTTTCACTACCTCTCCGTAGCAGTGTGGACTGGGAACCAAGCTCTTAACTCCAGGCCTTTTGGAGACATATGGGCCACACTATAGCAGAATCTTGTACATGATGTTTAAGAACACACAAGACAATGTCCGATATTGTTTATGGGTGCATTGTCTGACTTGTTGAAGCACAGTGTCACACCTAGCACTGCCGGGACATCTTTGGGTGGGAAATTCTTTCCTGTGTGTGGAAGCAGGGGTTTCCTCTACACTCTTGGAAGTTTAGCAGCACTCCCAACTTCTTTACCCAGGAAATGCTAGCATTTCCCCCCGCCCCAATTGGAACAATCCTAAATATCTACAAATGTTGACAAATGTCACCTGGAGATGACAATATAGCCTCCTATTTACAAAAAAAAAAAAAAAACATTGAGGGGGTGGAGAGGGGGCCCCGC
>NW_008351649.1:1000162-1027274 GCF_000622305.1 Nannospalax galili | reverse complement strand
TGAATGTTCTTTATTCCAATTTTTCTCCTTTATCTGGATAAAGCTTTTTCTTCCTTCAGCCCCCTATTTAAAAAAAAAAAAAAAAAAACATTGAAGGGCTGGAGAGATGGCTCCGTGGTTAAGAGCACATACTGCTCTTGCAGAGGACCCAAGTTCAGTTCCCAACACCCACACTGGGCAGCTCACAACCTGTGACTCCAGCTTCAAAAGCATCCACCACCTCTGGCCTCTGAGAGCACCCATACTTATGTGCACCCACCACATATACACCCCCATACACGTAATTTAAAAGAAAAACAAATAAAAGCAGGCCAGGCATTGTATTGCACACCTTTAATCCCAACACTCTGGCAGCAGAGACAGGCAGGTCTCTGAATTCAAGGTCAACCTCGTCTACATAGGGAGTTCCAGGACAGCCAGAGTGTCTATATAATGAGACCCTGTCTCTAATAAACAAACAAACAAACAAAAAGCATTAAAGTCTAGGGAAGTGACTCATTAGGTCAAATACTTGTTGGCAAGTGAGAAGACAGGAGTCAAGGTTCCCAGTATTCATGTAAAAGTAAGAACATGACAGCCCATCTGTAATCCTAGTGAATGGCACGCACGGAGACAGGTGATTTGAGCAAGCTGGCTAGCCAGACCAGCCAGAATGGTGATCACAGTAGACACCTGATACAAACTTTGGGCCTCTACACACACGTGTACATAAAAACAAACACACATACAACATATCACACACACACACATACGTACAAAAAATAGAACTGAAAAACAGTAACAAATTCAAGATTACCACGGAGGAAGGCATGGTATTTGGGAGGAAGGGGAGAAGTGAGAGAGAAGTCGTAGCAATATCAATTACAATTGTGAAGCACCTGTCTGACTTCTTTCCTTCCTTCTTTCTTTCTCTGTTTATTATTTCCCTTTATGTGGTTCTGGAAATCAAATCCAGGGCCTTTCACAAGCCAGTCAAGAGCTATACCACTGAGCCACATCTCCGACTCAATATTTGATTTCTTAAGCTGATATGAGCACATGGAAATTTGTTGTAATATTGTTTCACATTTGAAATATTTAGTTTTATTTATTTGTTTTTTATTTTTAGAGGTAGAGTCTCATGTAGCTCAGGCTGACTTCCAATTCACTATCTAGCCAAGGATGACTTTGAACTCCTATCCTGCCTCCGCCTTCTGAGTGTTGTGATTACAAGCACATGCCACCATAACCAGTTTATGCAGTGCTGGGGATTGAACCCCAGGCTTCATGCATGCAGTCCACCAACTGAGCAATATCCCAGCCTGAAATACTCAATTTTAAAATGTTTTTCTTTAATTTTTCTTTATTTTCATTTTATGTGCATGAGTATTTTTCCTGCATGTATGTACATGTACCTGTGTCATGCAATGCCCACAAAGGCCAGAAGAGGATGTCAGATCCCCTGGAACTGGAGTTATGGACAGTTATTAGCCACCATTTGGGTGCTGGGAACTGAATCCAGGTCCTTTGGAAGAGCAGTCGGGGCTCTTAACTGCTGAGCCATCTCTCCAATCCCTAAAGTGTTTTTTAAATAATTGATTTCTAAATTTTTATTTTACCTTTTAAATTTTTACTTTTTATTTATTATTTTTATGTTATATGTATGAGTGCATTGCTTACATGTATGGGAGTACACCCATGTTGTGCAATGCCCACGGAGGTCAGAACAGGGCATCAGATTACCCTGGAACTAGAGTTACAGACAGTTGTTAGCTGCCATGTGGGTGCTGGGAATCAAACCCAGGTCCTCTGCAAGAGCCCAGTGCTGAGCTATCTCTCCAGTTTCTTCATTCATTCATTCATGTATTTATTTATTTATTTATTTATTTATTTATTTATTTATGTATGTATGTATGTATGTATCTACATGTGTGTGGGTATGGACCTGCCATGGAGAACATGTGGAGGTCAGAGACAAGAGTTGGATGTTTTTTATGTGTATGAATGTTTTGCTTTCATGTATCTAAGCGCATCAGTGTTGCGCAATACCAGCAAAGGCCAGAAGGGGCCTTGGTCCCCAGGAACTGGTGTTACATATAGTTGTGAGCTGCCATGTGGGTGCTGGGAACTGAAACTAGGTCCTCTGCCAGAGCAGCCAGTGTACTCAAGCTCAAGTAGTGGGCCATCTCTCCAGCCCCTGGCCTGAAATGGCAAAACTGATTCCATTTTATTCTGGCTGACTTTCTCTTATCCTATATTTCTGCCAAACTGACCCCCTGCTCTTGCTGTACTGATTGAGTCAGTCAGGCGAATCTCATGAAGGCAGAACAGTCTGAAATACAGGAAATGAAACTAGTTAGACAGTTCTCTCTCCCAGCTATACCTGAAACGCCAGGGAACCCATTGTTTCTGCAATTCTGAGAAACTTTGTTTTTCTAACTGAAACTTAGAAACATTTGTCAACTGAAAATCTCTTTTTAAAAAAAAAAATTTTTATTTATGCCAGGTGTGGTGGCGCACGCCTTTAATCCCAGCACTTGGGAGGCAGAGGAAGGCAGATCTCTGTGAGTTCGAGGCCAGCCTGGTTTACATCATGAGTTCCAGGACAGCTGGGGCTACAGGGAGATCCTGTCTCAAGACATATATACATACATACATATATATATGTATATCTATATATTATTTATTATTTTTATTTTGTGTATGCGTGTATTGCCTGCATGTAGGTAAGCGTGCCCATGTCATGCAATGCCCGAGGAGGACAGAAGAGGCTGTCAGATCTCCTGGAACTGGAGTTACAGACAGTCGTTAGCTGCCATGTGGGTGCTGGGATTCGAACCCAGGTCTTCTGGAGAGATGGCTCAGTGGTTAAGAAAACCTCTTTTTTAACGGACCTGCTTCCAGCCTGGTGTAACTTTAGTTATCTGATGTAATTATGGTTATTGGTTTTGCCCCTGGCATGATGTAATTGTTGTTTTAAGCATTATAAACCCTTCTCTGTTTCTCCTCTGGGTCGAGAGGGCTTTTGGACATGAGCCCCTCTTGACCACCCGATAATTCAAGGACTCTTATTTTGACCATCAACTATGTGGCATTCTTCTGTGCCTCATGCTCGGTATTCCATGGCCCATTAGTTTTAAAGTGTTTTTAAAAACCAGTAGTTTGGGCTGGCAAGATGGCCAGGCTGGTAAAGGTGCTTGCCTCAGAGCCTGACAACCTGAGTTCAAATCAATTCTCACAGGTAGTTCTCTGACCTTCATGTGTGTACCATAGTGCACGCACACACAATAAATAAATAATAAATAAATACACAAATAAATGAATAATTAAATGTACAAAAAAGTTTTTAAAATCCAGCAGTTTGCAGCTGAATCCAGAGAGGAAAAGTGTTAACATGAACTGAAGGCGGGCACATGAGGACTCCAGAGCACGGAGCATGGAGCACTGAGCATAGAGCACTGAGCGTGTCCCAGAGACCACTGAGACTCTGAGATTTGAGGTCTTACTGGGCCTGACAAAATGGTCAGAGAGGCACATTGGGAAAATGAAGGTCTTGGAGACAGATATATATTTATGCCAAGGGCTTTAGAAAACATCTTTTATTACATTTATTCGTATGGGAGGGGGTATGCGTGTGTCGATCAGAGGACAACTTGCAGGAGTTAGTTCCCTTCTTCCACAAAACTCAGTCGTCAGGCTGGACAGCATGTGTCTTTATCTGATAAGCCATCTCACTGACCCCAAGAGTTTTATGTCTTCTGCAACTTGCAGATTACTCCTATGAATGGAAGACAAGCATGAGTCTTGGAAGCTTGGGGGTTGGAGGATGGTGAGAATTGAACTTTCCTTCACGGAACTCCAATTCTCTCAACCACAAATTATAGCAGACACTTCCCTTTAAGGTAGGTGTGAAAATTGACTGAGAAAGGGCCTGAAGGTCTGGGGATAGCTTACTTGGTAAAGTGCTCACCTAGCATGCACAAAACCTGGGGTTCAGTCTCCCCAGAACTGCATAAACTGGGCACTGTAGTTCATGCCTGTAATCCCAGTGTTGGAGAGGCAAAGACAGGAGAGTCAGAAATTCAAGGTCACTCAGCATGGTGGATATGCCTTTAAACCCAGAATTTGGGAAGCAGAAGCAGGTGGATCTCTGTGAGTTCAAGACCAGCCCAGTCTACATATCGAGTGTCAAGACTGCCAGGGCTACATACTAAGAACATGTCTAAAAGAGAGAAAAAGAAATTCAAGGTCATCTTGGCTACATGGTTGAATTCCAAGCCAGCCTGGGCTATATGTCTCAAAATATTTAAAAATCTTAAAATGGCTTGGAGCAGGTGTTTCATGTTGGAAGAAATTATCATTATTAACCAATTTTTCCCTTCTCCTGGGGCTCTTAGGAGGATGCCGAGAAACCAAAGGCTTTAGAAAAAATCCTCAGCAATAAAGCCACAAACAAGAAAGAAATGGAGAAAGTGAATGCTTCCTTCACCCTCCAGGACAAGGTCCTTGAACGGCTGTTGTTCAGTGAGATGAAGCTGAAGGTCTTAGAATATCAGATGTTCATCATATGGAATAAAATGAACCATCACCGGTGGAACAGCAGACACCGGAACTTCTCTAGGAGGAGGGACAGGAAAAGGAGGAACGAGTCCTTTTTCTCTACCATCTCTAACTGTACTACCAACTCCCCCACTGAATGTGATTGACATGGGCAAGTCTCTTGCTGATGTGATCTTGACCGATGTATGAGTATGGTTTTGTTGGTGGTGGTGTTGCTGCTCTAACATAATACCTGAGCCTGGAAACTTTATAAAGAAAAGGGCTTTGTTTAGTTCAAGTACTGGAGGTCTAAGAACATGGTGCTAGCAATGGCTTTATGTGAAGGCTTCAAAGAGGATGGCATCACATAATGAGAAGGGTAGGGAGGAGACGGGGGGAGGAAGAGAAGGAGAGAGGGAGAGAGGGAGAGAGGAGAGGGAGAGAGGCCACATGGTGAGAAAGGAAGAAAGAGTCAAGAAAACCTAACCTCTCTTGTGGATGTAGGGATGTAGCTCAGTGGTAGATTACTTCCCTAGCATGCCCAAGGCACACACGTTTAATCCCAGCACTCAGAAGCAGAGGTGGGCAGATCTCTGTGAGATCCAGGCCAACTTGATTTATACAGTGAGTTCCAGGCCAGCTGGGGCTACAGGGAAACCCTGTCTCAAAAAGACAAAACAAAAAAAAAGGAAAGAAAAAGGAAAAAAAACAAACAAACAAACCACCATTCTCTTTGGCTTAGCAGGTTAAAAACAAACACTTGCTATGTACCCTGACAACATGGGTTCAGTTTCTGGAATCCTTGTGATAGAGAGAACTGACTCCCACAAGTTGTCCTGTCCTCCGTACACGTCATTTCATATGTGAGCCTACATATACTAGAACACACGCTAAAAGTAAATAAATGTAATGAAAAGTAAAACAAAACAAAAACAAAAACTCTCTCTTGAGGCAGCCATCCAGTCCCAAGAAACCTACCCAACCTCCTGAGTTGTCATTAATCTCCTCCAAGCGTGATGCCCCAGTAACCTAGTCACCTCCCACAAGGCCTCCCAACAAGTTCCTTGGGAACTTAAAAAAGTTTCCAACACTTCTCAGCGCCAGTCCCCTGGGGACCAATTCTCTGGTATTCAAAGCTTGGCTGGAGGAACCAGGCCAAACCACATTGATTAGCAAAACTCAGGAGGAGGTTGTGGGAATATTCTTCAAGTTCCAGGCTATAGAGGACCCTAGGAGCTGGGAGAGGCTGAAAGGTGGTTTCTGGAAAATCAACCTGTCAAGTAACCTGGCCTGACAGGGCCCTAGGGACCACCCTGTTCTCTTCCCATGTTCCTCCTACTCAGGTCCAGACCCTAAGTTTGCTCCTCTGTAGTGTCCCCCATGTCACTTTCACCTCTGTCCTGCCATGTTCCTTGTCCACTCCTGAGCCAACATCTTATGACCATGGTTGACAATAAAACCCCCACTCCCTGAGTGGTGTTCAGGACCTGCCCAGTTTCCTTCCCCTAAATCTGATAGAGGGTCCTCAGCTTCAGATCCTTGGCTACTGCCTTCCTGATTTTATCTGTGAAAGAAAATAATTTCTCTATATCCATATCTATATCTAGATCACCTATATCTATATTATCTATATCTATATAAACTGGGGCTAGAGGGATGGCTCAGTGTCTAAGAGCACTTGGTTGCTCTTGCAGAGAACACAGGTTTGGCACCCAGCACCCAACTGGCAGCTAATAACCATTTGTGACTCCAGTTCCAGGGGATCTGACACCCTCTCTGGTCTCCAAGGGCACTGCATGCACATGGTACAGTTACATACATGTAGGCAAAACACTCAAACATATAAATAAAAATAAAATAACAATTTTTTAATTTAAAATATATATCATCAGGGAATGGTATGATAAGAATAGGAGGTAGGAATTGGCTAGGCAGTTAGGGTAAAAAGACCCCAAAGAAATGTAGCCAGTTTCTTGGCTGAAAATCCAAATGTCCTTGGGCCCTCTTAGCAACATACTCTATTCCTAGGGTCAAAAATGTCAAAAGTATTTGGGAGCTCTTATCTAATCCCTAAAAGATTTTAGGGTTATCTCTTCAGAGAGGGGAATGTTAGAGTAGCAAAAAGCCCCATTAAAAAAAAAAACAAAGAATACATGAACAACAAAGGGTTCAGGAAAAAGTGATGGGGAGATAGGGGAGGAGTTGGAGGGGAGGGAGTGGGTGTGGATTTGATCAAAACACCTTATATGCATGTATGAAATTCTCAAGAAAAATTTTTAAGAAGTTAATATATACATACACACATACACACACACATTTTGTATACATACATATATATATATAATTGGAGAGATAGTAGAGTTTGGGTTGAGAAATAAGACTGGAACCAGGGAAGCTGGCATCAGTTGGAGCCCAAGAGGGACCAGAGAACGTCGTGTGGAGAATGACAACAAACCAAATGCCTGATGCCCAGAAACTCCCGCTGGTAACCAACAGGGGAATGATCGTTCATTGACGTTCATTGGCATTGTTGTGGTCCAAGAAGAATTTGCCATCCTCATCAGAATATCACTCAAGCGATGAGCCTGTGGGGCTTGAGATCACTGTAGTCTGACGTCACTCAAACAGCTCTGCTAAAGTGTAGTCAACACTAATCAAAAAGCAGATGACCTTCTTGAATTTCAGGCTGTCCCAAGTGATCCAACCTAAACTGCCATATACTAGCTAAGTTCAGATGTGTCACATCAAGAATATGCTAGATTAGGGTCTAGCAAGATGGCTCAAAGGGTAAAGACCTTTGCCTCCATGCCTGACCACCTGACTTCGATCCCCAGATCCTGTGTGGTGGAAGGAGAGAACTGACTCCCAAGAGTTGTCCTCTGACCTCCACGTGCATACTATGGTGTTGTATGTGCACATGAGCATACATACAGATGTAAATAAATATTTTTGTAAAAAGGAATAAAAGCCGGGCGTGGTGGCGCACGCCTTTAATCTCAGCACTCAGGAGGCAGAGGCAGGCAGATCTCTGTGAGTTTGAGGCCAGCCTGGTCTACATAGCAAGTTCCAGCCCAGCTGGGGCTACAGGGAGACCCTGTCTCAAAAAGACCAAAGGCGGGGGGAGGAATAAAAAAAAACCAATATCATCCATGGCCAGGGAGATCCCAGGCTCCAGAGAGGAACATGCTACTGTTGTTTTGTTGATGGGCACACTGTCAAACAGCCTTATAACATTATATTTATACCCATAGGTTACTGCCACCCTCTCCTTTGCTTTGAGAAACTTCTTTTTGCAGTGGGCAGTGTTTAGTGGAGAGATTCATAACATCAAAGTGCTGAGCATTAGTGACTGCTGAGGGCTTAGCTCCAAACTGGACATCCATATCACCTTCTCCAAGGCTCAGGAACATCATGAAAGAGGGGAAGAAAGACTGTACGAGCTGGAGGATGGGGAGGAATGCTGTGAAACACCATCTTGTAGCCATGACACACCCTTGCACTCATGAACTCACAGCACAGAAAAGAAAGAGCAAACCAATGAGATGGTTCAGTAGGTATGAGCACTTGCTGCCAGATGTGCTGGAGAGCTCTAGTTGTCAACTTGACACACTTGGGTAGAGGAAGCCTTAACTGATCAATTGCTTCCATTGGACTGGCCTGTGGTCAGGTTTGGGGGCATCTTCTTCATTGTTGAGTGATGTGGGAGGGCCCAGCCCACTGTGGGCAGTTCCACCCCTGGGCAGGTTGTCCTGTATTGTATAAGAAAGCAGGTTGAGAGCCAGGCATGGTGGAGCATGCCTTTAATCCCAGCACTCAGGAGGCAGAGGCAGGCAGATCTCTGTGAGTTCAAGGCCAGCCTGGTCTACATAGTGAGTTCCAGGATAGCTGGGGCTACAGGGAGACCCTGTCTCAAAAAGACAGAAAAAAAAAAAAAAGCAGGCTGAGCAGGGGCCAGGGGAGCAAGCTAGTAAACAGCATTCCTCCATGGCCTGTGCTCCAGCGCCTGCCTCCAGGTTCCTGCCTTGAGTTCTTACCTTGGGCTCCCAGATGAACTGTGACACGGGATATGTAAGCTAAATAAACCCTTTCCTCCCCAAGATGGTAGTGGTCAGAGTGTTCTGTCACAGCAACAGAGAAACAAACTAGAGTACCTGATGCCCTGAGTTTGCTCCCCGGGACCCACATGGGGGAAGGAGAGAACTGACTGACAAGTTCCCTATGACTTCCACATGCCCACTGTGACACTCAAGCCCCTTCTCCATGTGCAAAGTAAATAAAATGTAATAAAAATTTTATTTATTTCCTTTTACTTTATGTGTATGAGTGTTTTGCCTGCATGCAAGTACACCCGTGTGGTGCAATGCCTGCAGAGGCCAGAAGAGGGCGTCAGATCCTCTGGAATGGATTTGTGGGAAGTTGTTAGTTGTTAGGTGCTGGGAACTGAACCCGGGTCCTCTGGAAGAGCAACCAGTGCTCTTAACTGCTGCGTCATCTCTCCAGCCATGTAATAAAAATGTTTAAAGAAGAAAAGAAAAAGATATTGAAAGTGGGAGCAGGAATTGTCGGAAAGAGGGGTCCAGAAGTACAGGGAGGGGGAAGGAGAAGAATGGGGGTTTATTGTGCTCAAAATGCATTATGCACATGCATAAATTTGCCAAAGAACAAATTTTAAAATATTTGTAAAATAAAAGCTGGTCCAAGACTCTCTTGGGATCAGAATCCCTTGGATGTCAGAAAATACCATGAAAACAAGAAAGATTGGTTCACAGAATTAGCCGATACCATCACTGGTCCACAAAGCCTGCTTCGACAACTCATTTTACGACAGATTGTCTCCTGTACACATCCTGACTCCTGGCATCTTCTGTCTGTACTCCCTGTCAGATGATGGGGATGGGGCCGTTCCTGGTCTGCAGCTGTTTGGCCCTGTGTTTGAAAGGCACATGGCTGTGCTTTCAGAAGGGACCCCATAAAGAATGGCAAGATGTTGAAGATTTTGTTAGGGTTGCAGGCTGTGATAGGGGAAGAGCGGCCCCCGCCCAACACTCATTCCCAGGGGATGTGGTTCCCATAGAGTAAGACTGCTGTCACAAGACAAACCCGCGGCAGGGGGTGAGTCTGTCCTGAAGTTGACATTTGATACTGGTGCAGTAGAAAATGGCTTCTCACAGCAGAGTGTGCATTGTGCCACCCTTTCTGCATTAAAAATAAAGACTGGTCATCATTTAAGCCAAGCCTCACTATGGCACAGCATGATATTCCACGTTGAGAAATTCATACTGGTAATGTGTATCTGCATCCTAGATACCCTGGTACCATTCATTTTGATGATTCAGGTGAGTTTTTTTTAATGTTTAATTTTAATTTTATCATCAGTGTATGTGCACAAATGTTAAAGCGCCATAGTGTGTGTGTGTGTGTGTGTGTGTGTGTGTGTGTGTGTGAAGGTCGGAGGTCAACATTTGTGGAGTTGGTTCTCTCCTTCCACCTTTACCTGGGTTCTGGGTAGAGAATTCAGGGCATCAGGCTTGGACAGCAAGTGCTTTTCCCACTGAGCCATCTCGTCAACCCTAAATTTTATTTAATATCTTATGTGTGTACATGCTGGTGCACACAAACCACGGTGTAGGAGTGGAGGTCAGACGACAACTTTCAGGAGGTGGTTGTCTTACTCCATCAATCATGTGGGTCCCGGGGGTTGAATTTAGGTCGTCAGACTTGCATAGCAAATGTTTTTACCCTTGGAACCATCTCACTCAAGGGCATTTGGCCATTTTTCATTGCACTCACCGGCCTTTGGCTGTATTTTTAAACTTTGTCTCCTCTGCCACAGATCTTAAATATGTTTTGTCAGCAGATCCTTGTGGCCGGGGCAAATTTGCCCCTGTATTTCACTTTCCCTCCAGCCAGTGGTAATCGGGACAAACGGTGATACAGCTTCTTTTGCTCCAGGCCATTGAAAAGCTATGATGTCATACCCATGGACTCCTTTGCAGCTCATGTGTTAAACACAGGCCGTGGCCAGCATCCTATATCTCTATCTTGTACAGGACCTGGATTCTGTAAAAACTGGCTCACCTGGCGCATCATGGATTTCCTTCAATGCTCTGTGTGTTAAAGCTGTCAAAAACCACAGCTCAGGGTCTGTATTAGCTTTTTTTTTTTTTTTTTAAATAGGGTCTTAACACAAAAGGCTAGCCTAGACCTCACTATGTAGATCAGGCTGGCCTTGAACTCATAGAGATCCCCCTGCCTCTACCTCCTGAGTGCTGGGATCAAAGTCGTGGGCCACCATACTCAGCCAAGTATCACTTCTAATGCATACAAGAGATCAATGAATGCCTTCGTGGTTTTTATTTAAAAAAGAACACAGAGTTGGGACTGGTGAGATGGCTCAGCAGCTAAAGGTGCTTGCTGCCAAGACTGCTGACCTGAGTTTGATCCCCAGGTCCTACATGGTGGAAGAAGAGAACTGACTCTTGAATTTTGTCCTCTGACATCTACACGTGGCACGTACGCACACACACACACACACACACACACACCAAATAAATGTAACTTTAAAAAAAATTATTATTTTAATTTTATGTGTATACATGTATTGCCTGCATGTAGGTAAGTGCACCAGTGATGTGCAATGCCAGCAGAGGTCAGAAGAGTTTGTTGACTCCCCTGGGACTGGAGTTACAGACAGTTGTTAGCTGCCATGTGGATGCTGGGATTCGAACCTGGGTCTTCTGCAAGAACAACCAGCGTTAGCCGCTGAGCCATCTCTCCAGCCCCCAAATGTAACTTTTTTAAATTAAAAGAGGTCCATAGTTGAATATGCTAGAGGTATCCATGCAAGCTAACAGAGTGGTAAGTCAGATCCTTGGAACAGGCAGAACAGCATGAAGAAGGGAGGAAGGAGGGGCTGTGGGAGGAGCAGCCACTTTGGCTAAAAAAACAACAACAAAAAAATCATTTAAATCCCACCTGTTGGAAACAGGAAACGTGCCAATTCAAGTTCTCCGTACCATGAAACCAGCTGCGTGGTCTTAAATTGTATTTCCATAAATGTTGATAGAAGACTTAAGATCCAGGTGTGACCACCTTGTCCTGAATTCCTGTGACCATAAGGGACTGACAGCATTGAGTCTTCTTTAATAATGAGTGATGGTTAAGTAAGCTAAAATACCAGCATTGGGGCTGGAGAGTTGGCTCATTTGCGAACACTTGCTGCTCTTGCAGAGGATAGGAGTTCGGTTCCCAACACCCACACGGGGAAGCTCCCAACTACCTGTAACTCCAGTTGCAGGGGCTCTGACGCCCTCTGCTGGCCTCTCAGGTACCCACATGCATGTGGTGCTCATAGACTCATGTAAACACACATATATACACAGAAATGAAAAAAAAAGTTTTTATTATTTTATTTGTGTGAGTACGTGCCATAGCACATGTGTGGCAGTCAGAGAACAACTTGCAGGAGTCGGTTCTCTGGGTTGGGGGTTTAGCTCAGTGGTAGCAAGCGCAAGGCCTTGGGTTTGGACTTTAGTGCTGAGAAAAAGAAAAAAAAAAGAGTTGGTTCTCTCCCTCTCCTTCCATCATGTGGGTCCCAGGGATGGAACTCAGGTCATCAGGCTTGGTGACACCTTTACCTACTGAGCCATTCTACTGGTCCCCACTGCATTCTTTAATTCATTTTTTTAAATGTGTATGACTGTTAGGCCTGTAGGTACGTAAGCGCACCCGTGTTGTGCAGTGCCCACGGAGGTCAGAAGAGAGCATCAGATCTTTTGGAACTGGAGTTATGGACGGTTGTTAGCCTCCATGTGGGTGATGGGAATCGAACCCAGGTCATCTGCAAGAGCAGCTAGTGCTCTTAACCACTGAGCCATCATTCCAGCCTCTGCATTTTTAAACTTTGTGTTCTGTGTCTCCTCTGCCACAGATCTTAAATATATTTTGTCAGCAGATCCTTGTGGTGGGGGCAAATTTGTACCTGTATTTCACTTTCCCTCCACCCAGCGGTAATCAGGACAAACTCATTGGTGATACAGCTGCTTTTGCTCTAAACACGACTGTTCATGTGACTTACCAAGTAGTATTTTAGGTTCGGAATCATAGTTGTGAAACTGATTCCAGTTCATTACACTTCTTCATGGTGTTTTGCATATTATATTTTAAATAAAATGGGGAAAATGTTTAAAAAATTACCACTGGGGGCTGGGAATATAGCTTGGTTGGTAGAGTGCTTGCCTAACATGCATGAAGCCCTGGGTTCAATCCCCAGCGCTGTATAAATTAGTCATGATGGCTCACATCTGTAATTTCAGTGCTCAGGAGGTGTAGGCAAGAGGATCAGAAGTTTCAGAACCCAGTGAGTTTAAGACCAGGCCAGCCTGGACTACATGAGACCCTGTCTCCAAAAAAGGAAAAAAAAAATTGTCTTAAAATGACGATAATAAAAACAAAACTGTGTTAAGGTCAACCAAAGCTTGGCTGTGCACTGAAGAATCCGTCAGTGAATGCTGGGTTAAAAACAGAGAAAGCAGGCTGGAGAGATGATGGCTCGGTGGTTAAGAGCACTGGCTGCTCTTACAGAGGACCTGGGTTCAATTTCTAGCACCCACATGGAGGCTAACAACCATCTTTAACTCTAGTTCCAGGGGCTCTGACGCCCTCTTCTGACTTCCATGGGCATTGTACCACATGGGTGCACGTATACACATGCAGGCACTACACGCATACACATAAAATTAAAATAATAAATAAAATAGTAATAAAAAGAGAAAGCAAAATGTGGTGGCACAGCACTGGGGAGGTGGAGGCAGGCAAAACAGGAGTTCAAGACCAGCCTCAGCTACATAGCAAGTTTGAGTCCAGCCTGGATTCCATAAGACCTTGTCCCAAAAGGAAAAAATAAAGTGTGGAGGGAAGCTGGGAAGATGGCTCAATCAGTAAAGTGCCTGCCTTGCAAGCATGAGGACCTGAGTTCAATTCCCAGGACCCGCATAACGAGAGCTAGGTAGGCATGGTGGTGCTCAGAGCTGAAAAGGAAGAGACAGGCAGATCCGTGGGGCTCCCTGGTCAGACAGCCCGGCCTACTTGGAAAAGCTCCAGCTGAGTGAGAGATCCTGTCTCAAAGACAAACAAAAAAGATAGATAGTGCCTGAGGAAAGACCCCTGAGGTACACACATGAACACATACCCTACAAGGTAAAACAGAGAAGCAAATGTTGGGGTTTGAGAGGCAGGCTAGCACTAAGCTGTGACTGTGACTCAGTGTGGCCCAAAACTGGTGTCCCACGTAAAAACCATCTCTCATCTCAAGTCCTACATCTGACCCACAGGGTCTTCTCTCCAAAGTCACCCTGTCTCTGCTTTCTGGGTTCTTTCCTAGAATCCCTTATTTTCCCAGGTCTTCTGTTCTGATTCGTTCTTTTCCAAAGTCACCACCTCCAGAAAGCTTCCCTTACACCCGCCATCCATGTCTCCTCTGAGCATTCTGTCTGCTGTTCTACAGTAGAATGTGTCACAATCTGCTGGGATTTACCTTGCGTACATTCCCATATTTATCACCACCCTCCAGTTAGCTCTGAGGTCAGACATAGCATCCTATGTGCTGTGTCTATGTGCCCATATAGCACTTAACACAGTGTTTGGTAAACCGCCAGTGCTGGGTCAATAACATTTATGATTGTTGATTGCAGCCGTAAGTGCTCTGACATGTTATCTTCATTTTGGGATAATAGTTCTTTGATATCCTATTTCATTTAAGATCAAGATCTCTGGGACTAAACTGCCTGGGTTTATGTCCCTACACAATGTAGCCCTAGCTTCTGGGACTTTGTCATTGTTGTTGTTTGAGGCAGGGTCTCATGGAACTCAGGCTGGTCTTAAAAATCCACTATGTAGGCTGGAAAGATGGCTCAGCAGTTAAGAACACTGGTTGTTCTTGCAGAAGACCTGGGTTCGAATCCCAGCACCCACATGGCAGCTAGCAACTGTCTGTAACTCCAGTCCCAGGGGACCTGACAGCCTCTTCTGACCTCCACGGGCATTGCACGACACAGGTGCACTCACATACATGCAGGCAATACACTCATACACATAAAAATAAATAAAATTTTTAAAAATCCACTATATGGGCCAGTGAGATGGCTCAGCAGGTAAATGTGCTTGCCACCAAACTTGACAACTTGAGGCCAATCCCTTGGATGCACATGGAAGAAAGAGTGCTGACTCCCACAAGTTGTCCTCTGACCTTATATGCACACCTTGGCACACACATGCTCATAAACTTGTATGCACATGCACACACACATACACATACACACACACACACACATACACACACACAAATAAATATCATTTAAGAAAACTCAGTGGGGCTGGAGAGATGACCCAGTGGTAAAGAGTACTGACTGCTCTTGTAGAAACCTAGACTTCCAGAACCCTCATGGTGGTTAACAACCATCTGCAACTCCAGTTCTAGGGGATCTGACTCCCCTCCCTCTTCTGGCCTCCTAGGGTATTGCATGACATGGGTGCACTTACACTCAAGCAGAACACTTATACACATAAAATAAATAAAATAGGGGCTGGAGAGATGGCTCAGCGGTTAAGAGCACTGACTGCTCTTGCAGAGGACCTGGGTTCAATTCCCAGCACCCACATGGCGGCTACGAATCATCCTTAACTCCAGTTCCAGGGGAATCCGAAGCCCTCTTCTGACCGCCAAGGCATTGCACGACACAAGTGCACTCACTCACATATATGCAGGCAATACACTCATACACATAAAATAAAAATAATAAAATAAAATATTTAAAATAAAACAAAAAAATTAAAGAAAAACTCTCAAGCTGGGAGAGGAGGTGCACACTTTTGATCTCAGCTCTTGGGAGGCAGAGGCAGATGGATCTCTGTGAGATTGAGGCCAGCCTGGTCTACATAGAAGTTCCAGGCCAGTTGGAGCTACAAGGAGACTAACACACACACACACACACACACACACACACACACACACACCAAAACCCAAATAAAGCAACAACCCCACCAAAACCCCACCAATCCCACCTCAAACCTCAAAATGTGGAGTAGGATGGCCTTGAACTCCTGATCCTCTTGCCTCCATCTTCCTAGTACTGGGATGACAGGTATGCCACCACAGCCAGATATCTGAGAAGCTGAGGGATGAGAATGGGGTCTTGAGCTCACGAGTTCAAGACTAATAGCAAGACCCTCTTTCTTTCTCCACCCCTAAATCCCAACTTTACCAGTGCTCAGTTGTGTGATCTTGGGAAAACTTGTTTATTCTTGCTATTTCTCAGTTTTCTCAACTGTAAAACAGAGTAAACTTCTAAGGTGTTAGATTAGATAGATGGTGTGCTGGTGTTGTTATAACAAAATACCTGAGTGTGGGTGATTTATAAAGCAGCTGGTTTCCTTCTAGTTGTTTATTTAACACATGGCATGGCTGCTTGGTCACATCTTGATTTTCCCTCCTAACTATACTTTTTAATTTTTTACTACCTATGTTGAGAATTTTCCAAGTCTTTGTAGCCTATTTCCCTTTTAATTATGAATTGGTCTCCAAATCACTTTGCTTTTTCCTACATTTTACTATAAGGAATTAAGAGAGAGAGAGCCACACAACCACAAAGTCTCAAATACTTTGCTAGCCAACCAGCAGGGGGCTGAACAGTGAATACCCTCTATTTCCAGGACTTGTTTTATGCTGTGGATACGTGATTGTATACCTCCCCCCACATCTGTGTGGAAGCTTCCCCCACACCTAAGACCTCAGCTTCTGCTGCCACTGGTAAGGCATCTAGGGCATTCAATGCACAGTTGGACCTTCATGCCTGTATTTGCTGGTATAAAGGTGGAATCCATGATCCATAGTTGCTCTACCATCTGGAGGGATTTACCCTGAGGACTGCTGTGATCTCACTGCCAAGTGGGTTATCATGAATTCACCTCAGCTCAGGTTCTGACAATGTAGCTTGGGATTATCTGCTAGCCAGACAGCATAGTAGCCTATGCTGGATAACTTTGTCAATTTGACACACCTGGGTGGAAGGAGCCTCAAGATTGGGGAATTGCCTCCATTGGACAGGCCTGTGCCCATGACTGTGGGGTATTTTCTTGATTTTGGAGTGATGTGGGCGGGTCCAGCCCACTGTGGGTGGTGCCACCCCTGGGCAGGTTGTTCTGCATTGTATAAGAAAATAGGCTGCCGGGCATGGTGGTGCATGCCTTTAATCCCAGCACGCGGGAGTGATTTCCAGGATGGAAGACCCTTCCTAAAAAAAAAAAAAAAAAAAAAAAAAAAAGAAAGTAGGCTGAGTGTGGACCAAACCAGTAAGCAGCGTTCCTCCATGCTCTAGCTCCTGCTTCCAGGTTCTTGCCCTGAGTTCCTACCTTGGGCTCCCTGATGAACTGTGCCCTGGGAGATGTAAGTCAAATAAGCCCTTTCCTCCCCAAGTTGGTAGTGGTCAAAATATTTTGTCACAGCAATTTGAAGGCAAACTAGAACATAGCCTTACTGGCCAATATCCTCTGCTGCTCCTAGGTTGACTCAAGTCCAGGGCTGGAGTGCTCAGGCCTCCTCTGCAGACCTTGTGCTATCCCTCCAGGCCTCCCTCCTTCTGCAAGGTCCCCTTCTGTGTGGCAACAACACTGTTGTCCTCATCCTCCAGTGGGTGACCTTATGTCTGATGAACCTTTGGGTTCAGGGGATAGAGTTAAGAAAAAAGGTCTGGTGTGGGAGGACCCTGAGCCTGAGGGCTCCCTCTGGCTTTCCAGCAATGAATGGCAGATGGGATCCCTGACTCAGTGCTCCCTGATCTTGCCTACCACTGGCCCCTTGCTTGGCCTATTCCAGTCACTGCTCTTCTTGCCTGTCCTTGAACTCATGAAGCATTCTCACCCTAAGGCCCCGACATCAGCAGTTTCCCCTCCACAAACACTTCCTCTGCTGTGTGTACAGATGACTCCATTGCTTAATTTAGGTGATGGGTCCATCAGCCAATTTATATTCTGCCTCTATACTAGTTCTATGTATCTTTCTATGGCATACATCACTTTCTTTTATTATTTATCTATTTATGTGTAGGTGTGCCTGCATCAATTTATGTATATCGTGTGTGTGCAGTACCTTCAGAGGCCAGAAGAGGGCATCACGTCCCCTAGAACTGGAGTTACAGGCAGTTGTGAACCATCATGTGAGTGCTGGGAATTGAACCTGGGTTCTTTGAAAGAACAGCAAGTGCTCTGGACCACTGAGCCATCCCTCCAGCCCCATGTGTCACTTAAAAAATTTTTTTTGGATTACATTTATTTATCTGTGTGTGGGGTGTGTGTGTGTTCATACCAGTGTACAAATGGAAGTCAGAGAAAACTTTTGATAGTTCCCTTCTTCCACCATGTGGGTTCTAGGGCTTGAACTCAGGTTGTCAAACTTAGCAACAGGTGCTTTCACCCACTGAGTCAGCTCAGCAGCCCTTCGTGCATGTGTGTGCACATGTGCACAGGTATACATGTGTAGTGTGTGAAGGTCGGAGGTCAATGTTGAGTGTTGTTCCTCAGGTGCCATTCACCTTGGTTTTTCAAACAGGGTCTCCTCACTGGCCACCCAGTGAGCCCCAGGGATTAGCCTGCCTCTGCCTCCCCAGTGCTGGGATTACATGTATGTACCACTGCACCCAGCTTTGCTTAGCATTTTTTTGGTTTTATTTCTTTCTTTATTATTTAAACAAAATTTTTGTTATTTTTATTTTATGCATATGAGTGTATTGCCTGCATGTATGTAAGTGCACCTGTATTGTGCAAAGCCCATGGAGGTCAGAGGAGAGTGTCTATTTCCCCTGAAGTTGGAGTTACAGATGGCTGTTAGCCACCATGTGGGTGCTGGGAACCAAACCTGGGTCCTCTGCAAGAACAGCCATTGTTTTTAACCACTGAGCCATCTCTCCAGGCCCATGTACCCAGTTTTTTATATGGGTTCTGGGGCCTGAACTTGGTTTTTTTTTTTTGTTTTCAGCTCAGTCATCTCCAGCGCCCCCACACCTTGACACACATTCGATTCCGGTCCTAAGCTGCCCTGCTGGATGATAAGATAGTGGAGGCCAAGGATCTTCAAGTTGTTGAAGAGTATTTTTGCAGCATCCAGCCCTGAGCAGGTGCCATCCGCAGCTGAGTCTGCTTGGCCACCGTGTCCTCTTCAGCCCCAGGTGTGACTTCTGACAAACTGCAGGTACCTGATAAGTATGTGTTAAGTAGGCTCAGGGACTTAACTCATCAGTGGCTGATGATGAATCAATGCCAGTCAAAGCTAGACTTTTTAACATCACATATCTTATGAGAGAGGCCTTTTCCTTTAAATATCCAGGGCCTCCTACATGCTAGGCAAGTGCCCTACCACTGAGCTATACCCCCAGGACTTTCCCAACCCTTTTGCATGTATATATGAGCCATACACGCTAGCCTGCATGTGAATGCCTGTGTGTGCCTGCCTGTGTATACATATGTGAAGGCCAGAGCTTGACATTGGGTGTCTTTTTCAGTTGAACCAGTAGTTCACCAATTTGCCTCTCCCTGTCCAGGATCCTCCTGTCTGCCTCCCGGTCCTGGGATTATAGGGTTGAGCTTTTTAAAAAAAACATGGGTGGTAGGATTTGAACTCAGGTCCTTATGCTTGGCCACCTGCCAGCACTTTACCCACTGAGCCACCTCCCCAGCCCCTGCATTTTGAGACAGGCAACAAATTGCCCAGACTGGCCTGGAACTTGTTTAGTAGTCTAGGCAGGCCTTAAACATTTGCTCCTGCCTCAGCCTCCCAAGTAGCTGGGATTACAAACCTATACCATTAAACTTGCCTCAAAGTTTAATTTTTTTTATATCTTTTCAGCCATATTCTTTTTTAAAAAAAAACAACAACAATGTCTTGGCCTGGTGAGATGGTTCAGCAGGTAAAAACACTTGCTACCAAGCCTGACAACTTGAGTTCAATCAGCAGAATCCACATGGTGGAAGAACAGAAACAGCTCCTGAAAGTTGTCCTCTGACCTCCACATGCATGCCTGCGTACACCCTGCCCAAAATTAATTAATTAAATTTTATAAAAAATTAGATTTTATAAAAAACAAGCCCAGAAAACAGTCCTGTTGCTGAGAGTGAGACAATTATGTTCCCTCTGAAAGGGGAGGCACATAAAATGAACGGTCATGTAACTTTCACTCCCAGAACAGTTGGGAAGCTTCTTCATTAACCCATTCACAGATGAGGCCCAAGAAAAGACAAGGAATATGACTGAGTCATGAAGGTTCTAAGTGATGGAGCTGGGATCTGACCCAAGGCTCCTTCCAGTGGCTGGAGTCTAGGCTGTGCGAATAAAGCCCTTAATTTTCCCTGAAGATCAGGAAATAACTAGGATGATATGAGATCTAGAGACAGGATGACTGATTCCTCTCTTTCAGGCTATTAAACAAACAAACAAACAAACAAACAAAAGAAAACACGTCTTTAAAAAAAATTTTTTTTGGTGTTTTTTTGAGACAGGGTCTCCCTGTAGCCCCAGGTGGCCTGGAACTCACTATGTAGACCAGACTGGCCTCAAACTCACAGAGATCTGCCTGCCTCTGCCTCCCAAGTGCTGGGATTAAAGGTATACGCCATCGCACTGGCTTAAATTTTTTTAATTTAATAACCACATGATTAGAAGAAGCATTTCATTACAGCTTTAACATATTTAGGGACACATTCCAGAGCAAGAATACATCTCTTTCAAAAATGGCTGTAAATTTTTAGGTTCACAGTTGAATCAATGCAGTTATACAATATTGAACTCAGTATAAACCCTGTAAGACATAAAATTGAATGAGTTTTTACCCTTTAAAGAAGATCTCTGGGGGCTGGAGAGATATCTCAGTGGTTGAGAACACTGGCTGTTCTTGCAGAAGACCAGGGTTTGAATCCCAGCACCCACATGGCAGCTAACAACTGTCTGTAACTCCAGTTCCAGGGGACCGGACAGCCTCTTCTGTCCTCCATGGCATGGGCATTGCACAACACGGGTGCACTTACCTAAGTGCAGGCAATACACCCATACACATAAAATAAAAATAATAAATAAAATAAAATCTCCATTTCATTTTAAAATATGCTGTTTCCTACATTTTTAATGCTACTAACACTTAGAGGAGAAAACACATGTTTTAAAGGATGTAAGTATAGGAATGCAAGCTGGACCATTTGCTTACAAAGTTTTTATTCCATTTGGCCTAAGAAGGCTAATAATAACTACCCTTTGAATCAGACAACAGGCACCAAAGGACTGCTTTGCACAAATCTAAATTACAGCCCAAAGCTTCAAAGTCTCAATTCACTGCCTTGGCTCTGTGATGTTCTTTCTGAACCTTCCAATCCCCCATGGATGCTCTGGAAGACATTTTTATGGGTGCATATACTGCAGTGACTGATGCTAATGAATTAAAACAATTTCAACTGTAATAATGAACTATTCACTAAATGTTCTACCATGAGTGCTGTTCATCTACGCTAATATATGACATTAAAATCCGTATATATTGTCATACTACAGTCACCGTATTTAATTCCTTTTTGGTAAGAGATACTAAAAGAGTCTTCTTGAATTTTCCTTCTTTGTATTTCTGAGTAATAAAGTTTTTACTCTTTTCTTTAAATAAAAGAATTATCCTCTTTTTAAAAGAGGAACAAATGTGGACCGAGATTTTACACGCGTGTATCTTCTGCCACCTAGTGGTCATCTTGCTGTACGACATGTTGTGGATTCTCATCTGGATGAATTTGGAACTCCGGATTGCAGCTGCCCAGAGCAGGGTCAAGTGTTAAAGGAGTCCACAGGAGGCTGGTGGGTGTCCCGAAGGGGAGGGTTTGCAGGCCCTTGGAGTGGATTAACCGACTCATCCTTAGCGCTAGCTTTGATGGGCAGTCCTGGCCCTGGAGGACCTCATAGTTTGATGTGACAAAAAAAAAGGCGGCCCAGCAGGTTCCTAGTCAGGCCACTCCCTGAAGGCTTCATACACTCTGAGTATCAGCTTCTTTGCATGAAAAATAGAATAGAACTGTTTTGTGCAATTGCTATGAGGATCAAAGACACAGACGGGGCCATGAGCTAGTTCAGCTGGTAGAGTGCATGTAGGCCAAACCTGCAGACCTGAGCTGGATCCCGGGACCCACGTAGTAGAAAGAGAAAACTGATTCCTGCAAGTTGTCCTCTGACATTCCAAGAATGTCCACTGAGAAAGGTCTAACATCTGGCACAGGGCTACCAGGTGGAGAGTTTGGAATCAAAGTCCAGTCACTTTGGCCAAGTCCTCCCTAGGTGCCAGGTCCTTTACAAGCACCCTGGTGCTCAACCAGACCCCAGGGGAGTGCCCTTTACTCAGATCACACAAAGGAGCTCCTGAATCCCCCCTGCTCCTCAGAGGTGACTGGTGAGATGATGTGGGGTTGGGGCAGAGTCCTGGAGGCCTACAGGTCAGACCGTGGTGGCTGTCCTCTGTCACCCCTAGCCTGTGGCAGCTGAGGTCACATGGGGTATCCAGGACTCTCTGATTCATCTGCCAGGAGCTAATCCCCTTGGCAGAGGGCAGGGAAGGATTAGTATGCTTGGGAAATGAGGGCTGCCTCTGTCACCTCTGACAGCTTGGGCAGAGCCCATGCTTAGAGGCCAGGAAGCCACTCCTGTCCCCTGGAATGCAAGGGACTCAGTGGAAAGACCTGAATTGTGGGTCCTACTGGATCCTTTTGGAAGGTGGTAAGAGTCCGGGGTCTGGCAGGTCCATTGCTGGGGCATATTGGGGAGGGAGGGCTGGATTAGATGGGCAGGACTCTTGGTAGATGCAGGTAGGTGTGACGTCCACCTTTCCAAGTTTGCCTGAGATAGAGGGGTTTCAGGGATGGTAGACCCTCTAAATGCTAAACTTCCAGATGAGTCATCTGGAAGGGGGCTTCTGAGCCCTGCCCTGTCTTGGAGGTGGAACCCTGCAATTGAGGGGTCCTCCACCCTTATCATCCTCATCTAACCCAATTTTCTGGCTGTTCTCTATCCCCTCTTCTCCCTCCCAGCTCATGGGGTCTCTTTTTGCCTCTGACTCAGTTTCCGGCCCACAGGTCTCCTGGGTCACAGGCCTGACTGAATCTTCAAGGAACTGAAATCTTCCATGCCTTGGGGAGGATGAAGACTCAGATGAGGCACTAACAGGAAGGGATGCATCTTCCTGTCCTTCCTTCATCCCCCACTACCTGGGGAACCCCCAGTGTCCCCCTGACCACCTACTTAGTGCTGCCTTCCTCCCTTTACCCCAGCTGGCTTGCCTGTGCCCCTCACTGGAGCTCCAGCCAAGCTGTATCTTGCAAGGGATCACAACTCTGTTGTGATAACATTAGGTGCTTATTGCTTCCATTCGTCACCCATTCCGGTGCAGCTTTCTAGGGGTTCTGGACATATTATCATACTTGCCATCACCCAAGCACTCAGGAGCAGGAACAATTTTATCCATTCTGCAGAGGAGGAAACAGTTTATAAGAGGTGGTGGCTTGTTTAAAGCTGAAAAGGGTAGCGCTGGAGTCAGGTCCTGTGTCTTCTGTCTCTGTCAGCTCTACTGAAATGCAGGTTCTGCAGGGCCATGTTGCCCAGGGTGCTGCAGGACCTGTGTATGGTGTCCTGGATGATGGAGGACAGATGGACAGGTGGGTGGGTGGATAGATGGATGGGTGAATGGACAGGTTGATGGATGGATGGACAAGTGGGTGGGTGGATGGGTAGATGTACAGGTGGATATATAAGTGGGTAGAAGAGAACTGAGCTACATCCTCAGCCCTACCCCATCCCCCTTTTTAAAACAAGGTCTCTGGGGCCTGGAGAGATGGCTCAGAGGTTAAGAGCCATCTGACTGCTCTTACAGAGGACCCAGGTTCAAGTCCCAGCACCCACATGTCAGCTAATAATTGTAACTCCAGTTCCAGGGGATCCTATGCCCTCTTCTGACCTCCATGGTCATTGCATGACACAGGTGCACTTAGGCATATGCACACAAAACACTAATACACATAAAATAAAAATAACAAATAAAATATTTAAAAAATAAGTGGGTAGATGAGTAGATGGACAGGTAGGTGGGTGGGTGGATGGATAGATGGGTGGATGGATGGTCAGGTGGACAGATGGGTGGGTGGGTGGATTGATGGATGGGTAGATGAATGGATGAATGGATAGATGGACAGATGGATAGATGGAAGGTTGAGTGAGTGAGATTAATGGGTAGAAGGGTGAATGTATAAATGAATGGACAGACAGATAAAGAGGGGCTGTACCTGGGTGGGCTGTGAGGAAAGCAAAGGCAGGCAAAGACTGGTGTGCTGGTCACAGGAAGGAGCTGGGGAGCCACACTATGGGTGGGATTTGGGGGTAGCATCTGTGTTTTCCAGCTGGGAAATAAGAGGAGAGAAATATTCAGTGGCCACCGGGGTTCAGATGGGAGCATCTGGTAAGCAGCTGACAGGTTAGACACAGACACCCTCTGTGGGTCTGTTACAATGAATCCTGGGATGGGAGGCAACCATGTGCTGAGGGCCACAGGCAGAGGTGCAGAACCCAGCTGCACGTGGAGGTGGCAGGGCGTAGAGCACAGAGCTGGAATCCTGGCCTCTCTTTCCCTGCCTGCACCTCCGGCTGTCATTCAACGTTTCTGAGTTTAAATCTTCCCTTGGAAGTGAGAGGAGGTCACCCTGGGCAGGCTGTGTGTGCCTGTCCTGGGAGTCCAGGCTGCCTCTCCCAGGTACCCCTGGTAGGCCTGGCCTTGCTGCCTGCCTTCTGCTCAGGTTCAAAGGTATCACCACACAAGCCCACCAAGCCAGAGGCCTGGTTTTGTGTCTGATGCTGTCCCTTAGCAGCCTGATGCTCTTGGGACTGTTAATGGCATCATTTTAATAAAAATTGCGGCACTGTTTATAAGCAAAAAGGCCTGCAGAGTTCTGTTAAGTCTGGACCAGTTCATATAGTCCTATAGCCATCAGCACAGTCAGAATGAAGAACTGTTCTAGCACATTCCAAAGTCAACTTCTGCTCCTTCATAAGCTCCCCCATTCCTAGCTCTGGGAAAAAAGAGCTGTTTGCTGTCTGTCCCTACAGTCTGGTTTATTCCAGTGTTTATTCCAATGTTATAGAAATGGTGTTAGACAGTCTATCACTCTTGGAGTCTGGCTTATTTCACTTAGTACCTTGAATTTGAGATTCATCCACATGATTTTATTTATCAACAGCCCATTCCTTTACATTGCTGCATAGTATTCTGCCCACGGATGTATGTACTGTAGTCTATCTCTTCATTCACCATCAAAAAACATTTGAGTTGATTTAGGCCTTTGAAAATTTAAGATAAGTAGCTAGGGAGATGGCTCAGTTGGTAAAGTGCTTGATGCCCAAGCATAAGGACCTGAGGTCAACCCCCAGTACTTATGTAAAAAAGTTGGATATGGTATGTGTTTGTAATCACAGCATTGGGGAGGGAGAGGGAGGACGAGAGAGAGAAAGAATGCCTTCTACATGAATCCAAAAGTTCAAGCGATGGAAAATCATTTTGAAACCCTGTGAGATTTCCAGATGCAAAAATAAGCTTTCTACAAGTAGTTCCACTCTCCTTTAACACTGAAGAAACAGAGGTCCTGCAAGGGGAGGGGCCTGTCTCGGGTTGCAGGGGACTGAAGAGCAGGGTTAGCTTTTTACCTGATGAATTCAAGTTGTGGACAGAGTACAGGCCCAAAGCATTTCCTGAGAGCCAGAAAAATAATAGTAGCTGCCTGTATTCAGATGCAAGTATTTGATTAAATGGATGCTCATAAAGCTCTTAGAACAGGGCCTGCTATGTTAAGTGTTTGCCATTACTAAAGACTTGCTGCAGAGTGGCTGAGTCAGCAAGCTGTGTCAGAGATGCTCTGGAGCAGCAGGAGACACAGGCAGCAGGCACCATTCATGCACCAGCTCCAGGAGGGTGGAGATTCCTGAGGCTGGCTCGCTGCTGAACCCTGGGTGCCTGGCACAATGCCTGGTGCTTTCTGAGTGCTCCAGCAAGAGACATTGAAAGGACAGGGACAGGGAAGGAACTTCGGATTAGGTTACAGTGGCAGACACAGATTGAGAGCCAGGCAGACTGGGTCTACTACTGTGTGATGTTTCCTGGGGAGACGTGAGCAAATGTCTGTTCACCACAGATACAGCACCAATGGCAGACCCAAGGAACATTTCCACCCAAGTGTAGCTTAGTGAACCAGTGACTTCATTGGGGTAACTTGTAGGAGTATGGGTGTTCGAGTTTGGTTTCTCTTGCTGTGATAAAACACCTTGAAAAAAGCAACTTAGGGGAGAAAGGGTTTATTTAGTTCAAAATTCCAGGTTACAGTCTGTCATTCTGAGGAAGTCTCAGAGGCAGGAGCTTGAAGCAACTGGTCACATGGCATCCACAGTCACGAGCTTGGCACTCAGCTGGCTTTCTCAAAAAGTCCAGCCTCTCAGACTAGGGAATGGTGCTGCCTGCAATGGGCTGTGTTTTCCCATATCAGTGAACACAATTAAGAAAATCCCCAGGCATGCTCACAGGGCAACCCAATGCAGACAAGTCCTCACTGAGATCCTCCTCCCAGGAGATTCTAGATTGTGTCAAGTTGACAGTTCAAAGTACCCATCACAATAGGTGAGAGGTTAGTTCCAGGAAAAAGGGTGGGGGTTACTTACTGTATCACGGGTGACTCGGGGCACCTGCACCTCTGAAAAGCCCACCCCAGCATGGGTGGCAACTCACAAAAGCTGCATCCCTAGAGTTCCCTGCATAGCTTGCCTTTCCCCAGCCCCTGTGACTGCTTATGTGGTGCTGAGGAGAGGGCTTGTGAATCTTGTACATTTCAGACTTTTCCTGAGACTTGTAGGCTTTACTTACTGAATCTTAAGCAAGCTCTCTCCAGGAGGGAATCAATTCAGAGGAAATAGCAAAAACTACCTTGCTCTGTGACCTTGACCAAGTCACTTAGCCTTTCTGAGCCCCATTTTTTCATCTTGAAAATAGAGGTTCCCAAATGAGCTTCCTAGACACCTGCTGTGTGGATGTGAGTTTGTGAGGTGTGGTGGGTAGGTTTTCAGTGGTCAGCACAGGGCTGGGCATAAAGCTGGCACTCAGCGCAGGAAGGTGATCACTTTTTGGATGGCTCTTCCTGGAACCTCATCTTGTCTACTTGGAAGTGAGATGTTTGACTGGCTGGAGTCCAGGTGTTGGGTTCACATCTCAGCTCTACAATGAGTTGTGTGACCTTGGACAAATCACACCAACCCGTTCCACAGGACGCTAATAGCACCTGTCTTAGGTGTGATGTTGATATGATCTAGGGGTGCAGGAACAGGTTCATTTTCTCCACTGATTAAAGAATTAAAAGGTGCCAGCCATGATGGCACATGCCTTTAATCCCAGCACCTGAGAGGTAGAGGCAGGCCAGATCTCTGTGAGCTCAAGTTCCAGGCCAGCTGGGGCTACAGGGAGACCCTGTCTCAAAAAAAAAAAAAGAATTAAGGGAG
>NW_008351649.1:943017-1000132 GCF_000622305.1 Nannospalax galili | reverse complement strand
ACCCATGTAGCAGCTAACAAAAGTCGATAATTCCAGTTCCAGGGGAATCCAACTCCCTCTTACCTCCGCAGGCATTGCATGACACAGGTCCACTTACATACATGCAGGCAATGCATACACACATACACATAAAAAAATTTTAAAATAATAAATAAAATATTTTTAAAAAAAGAATTAAAAGGCAGGAAAGAGGTGTTTCCAGACATCCTGGGGAGTCCCTGCAGAGCCACCATATGATATTGGGGAAATTGGGGTCCCCCTTGGAATTCTTTGGAGTTTTTTTGACATTAAATACATAGGTGTGTTTCTTTCCCCTTCAAGCACACAATGGCACAGGATACACACTCCCATTCGTGAAGGTAGGAATGGGAACATGGTACAGAATTACGGGACCACAACAAGATCAGAACTCAGCAAGGCAAAACATTACATCCTGCAGCTCCGTGCTGGGTGTCTGGGACTTTACTTCCAAAGGGCTTAGCTGGCTCAGTCCCTCAGTCTTGCTGTCCGCAACATACATCTCTCTTGGCCTGGTTAGGAAAATTTTATTTATTCTTTTTATTTTTTTTATGTTTATGAGTATATGGCCTGCATGTATGGAATTGTACTCATGTCATGCAATGCCCGAGGAGGTCAGAAGAGGGTATCAGATCCCCTGTAACTGGAGTTATGAATGGTTGTTAGCCACCATGTGGGTGCTGGGAATCGAATCTGGGTCATCTGCAAGAGCAGCCAGTGCTCTTAACCACTGAACCATCTCTCCAACCTCCTCTTGGGATTCTTAGTGTCATTAATGAAAAAAATTAAGAATGGGGGGGGGGCCGCTGGAGAGATGGCTCAGTGGTTAAGAACACTGATTGTTCTTGCAGAAGACTGGGTTTGAATCCCAGCACCCAAATGGCAGCTAACAACTGTCTGTAACTCTAGTTCCAGGAGATCTGACAGCCTCTTCTATCCTCTGAGGGCACTGCACAACATAGGTACACTTTCCTACATGTAGGCAATACATGCATACACATAAAATAAAAATAATAAAAAAAATTTTTGGTCTTTTTGAGACAGGGTCTCCCTGTAGCCCCAGCTGTCCTGGAACTCCCTATGTAGACCAGGCTGGCCTTGAACTCACAGAGATCCGCCTGCCTCTGCCTCCCAAGTGCTGGGATTAAAGGCATGTGCCACCATGCCTGGTGTAAATGAAATATTTTTTTAAAAAAATTAAGAATGGGCTCAAATGGAAGCTTGAGGACAATTATTAGAGTTTAAAAGAAAAATCCCAGGGCAGGCAAGCCATCATTGTCACAGCTATCCAGAGAAGGATGATGGAGGAGAGAGGGAACAAATGCCATGTGGTTGAGATAAGCTGGCATGGAGGGGAGCCACTTGGTGGGGAAAGGAGCTTTAGAGGAGGAAGCCTAAGTCCCAGGGAAAGCAGGCTTGGGTTCTGGCCAGCACCTGAAAGAAAAAGACAGAAGAAGCAAGAGAGGAATAAGTAAGTCTGAGTCCTGTCTCAGAAAGACCCAGCCAAACCTCATGGCAGCTCACAGGGACTGTGTTAAGGAGTGGGAATTTGGGGAAGGAGAAGCACATCATTTTAAGGTGACCCTGCCTTCCTAGGGGTGGGTCTGTAGCCAGGGCCTTGACCCACCCAACTAGATGAACTCCTAAGAAGTCCAGGGCACCTAGAGGCAGGTTCTATTCTTTATTATAACTCTATGACACTCTGAGAGGTGCATCTCCACGTCAGGGATTCATTAGTATCCACTGGGAGGCCACCTGTGTCTCCAGGCGCCTAGGTTGGCAGTGCAGAGCACAAGGTCATCGCTGGCCCCCACCTCAGCTTCCTCATCTTCCCTCCTGTCAGGGCTTCAGGACCCGTCCCCTGCTGCCAGCCCTGCCAGCCCCCCAACCCACACCTGCCTCGTGTTGTTTCCCAAACAAATCACTTTTCATTGCAAAGGCTTTTCTACCCATTTTGGAAGCACAGCATGGTGACCAGCCTTCCAGAACCATCCACCACAGTGAGCAACATCCACATGCTGGGAAGCTTCATGCACATCTGCTGGGGGCTCCAGCCCAGGTTCAAGATCAGAAACCTAGAGATGTGAGAGAGGCAGGTGCTCCAGATGTGGGGTGTGTCAGGACCCACGGTGCACACCTCACAAATATAACTGCACAACCAAGACAAACCAGAAGCCGCAGTCAGGGAGAAAGTAGACAGGTGGCCCCAGCCTGGAAGGCTGGTCAGGGAGGTCAGCTAACAGTGGGCCAGGGAGGGGGTACGACAGTGTTCTACTGAGTTTCAATTCTCATCCCTTGGCAGGTCTGGTCCTGGGAGGGACACAGGTGAGGCGAGGTGGGGGAAGCTTCCTGGAGGAGGCAGTATTTCACTGATTTTAGGATATATTGATAAACACATGTGTGGGGTGAGGTAAGGTAAAGGCACCAGGGCCAGACCAGGTGTGCAGAGCTGCTGAAGTGTTTGCCTGGGAGGACCTGTTTCTCAGGTGGCACTGTGGCTGACCCTCAACCCCATGACCTGTGCCCTTGGCTCCTCCAGGCCTGCTGGCAGCCCCACCTACTGAAAGGGAAGAAAAAAATGGTTCTTGCCAGCCCTCAGCAGCTTCCTCTTCCTGTTCTCAGTAGCCATGACCAGCTGCTTCCTGTGGTAGTATCACCTCCCTAAGCTGCAGACTGGTGAGTGAAGAAGCCGTTGCGTGGGTCACACCCACTCCTGCAAGTGTGGGCACCCCTAGGCTGGAGCTGCCGGGGATCAGATGGTGTGGGAGCACTGGAAGGTTTAGACTCAGGCGCTCGGTCCGTTTTCACTTCAGGCCTCACTGTGTGTCTCTGGGCTGGTCATATGAACATTCTGGGCCTTGTGTTTAAGATGAAGACATGCCAAGCCTAGTGGCACATGTCCTTAATCCCAGCACTCAGGAGGGAGAGGCAGGTGGATCTCTGTGAGTTCAAGGCCAGCCTGGTCTACATAGCAAGTTCAGGTCAGCTGGGGCTACAGGGAGGCTGTCTCAAAAAAAATAAAAAATAAAGAAGACATTACTACCACCAAGGTTTCCTAAGTCATCCAACTTGGGAGAACAACTTAACGTTCCCCAGAGGTGCAAACAGGGGCTGGCGAGATGGCTCAGTGGGTAAAGGTGCTTGCTTTGTAAGCCTGACAATTTGAGTTCAATCCCCACAACCCATTTGAAGGAAAGAACTGACCCCATAGTTGTCCTCTGACCTCCACAGGTGTGCCATGACTTGCACACACACAAATACAAATATTTTAAAGTGATGTTTCCCTTGTTCGGTAGGCCCGCCCAGCCCTTGCCCCCTCCAAAGACCCTCCCACTCTGTCTAGGAGCTCCAGAGGGACAACTCACAAGCGTCCATGTCCAGCAAAGGAGCCATGACCCCTGTAATGGACACCACCCTCTGTTGCTATAGCAACTCTGGGGCCTCCAACCGGCCAGGTTCCTGGATGGTCCAGAGCCTCACGTCTCCACCACAGTGAAACAACCTCTTCCAGTCCTGTCACTCAAGTTGCCACTGTCCGGGCTCAGCAGGATGTCCGGGACTCCCAGGGTCCCACAGAGCCTTCTGCAGACGTGGCCCTCTTGCAGTCCTTCCAGTCCCTCCCTCTCCCACTCTGGCCCTGTCTGGGGTAAATCCTTTTACAAGGACCTTCTTTGTTGCTCAAGCCAGAGAGGCAGGCTGCTCAGACTATCAACGAACTCGTGATGGACGGGATGGACTAAGTCCTTGAAAATGAATTGTTAGGGGAAACTACGAGAAGGCGTTTGAAACAGAAGCCTGTCTGTGGGTTCAGAATCAGCAGATGTGAAATTACTGCCAAACTGCTGTAAAATTTCCAAAGTCTTGACAAGATGCCTCAGCAGATAAAGTGCCATCAAGCCTGATGATCTGAGTTCAATCCCCGGAACCCACAAGGTAGAAGAGAGAACCAGCTCCTACAAGTTGTCCTCTGAACTCCACACACACACACCATGGTACCTGTGCCACCCCATAAAAAACAAATAAACAAATACATAAGTAAATAAATAAATGTAATATATATATATATATTTCTAAAGTCTTTCTCCCAATTTTTTTGGAGACAGTGTCTCCCTGTAGCCCCAGCTGGCCTAGAATTCACAAAGTAGACTAGGCTGGCCTCGATCTCACAGAGATCTGCCTGCCTCTGCCTTCCGAGTACCAGAATTAAAGATGTGCACCACCACGCCCAGCGAAGTAGCAGATTTTTAAATGATATTTTCTTAATTGGTTGACCCTCTCCCTGATCTACTTCTCTGCCTCATTTCTCTGTTCCCCACTTAAACCCTTCCACCCCCAGTATTTCCCCTTACACATTCGTGTCATATGTGTTCTATTGCTCTCCCTAGACTTCTCCTTTCAAGCCTTTTCCTCTTCTCATGGGCCTGCGGCTTTTACCCATATTCACTCCCACATAAATACACATGGTGCACCCCCATGCCAACTTCCCCAACTTTGTATTTAACTTGTCACAAATATTAAACATTTTGTGACCCACAAACCACATAATCCAGGCCCGTGCCCTCTCTCAGATATTTAGGGGGGTGTGACAAGTAAGCAGCTGGGCTAGGAAACAGCTCAGTTGGTAAAGTGCTTGCAGGGCAAGCATGTGGGCCTGAGTTCAGATTCCCAGCACCCTCATAAAAAGGCAGGAATGGTGACACACACTTGCAATGCCAGTGCTAGAGACACAGAGACAAGGAGGGTTCCTGGGGCTTGCTAGAGAGCCAGCCTGGCCAACCTGCCAAGTTCCAGTTCAGTGAGACCCCCATTCGTCCCCCCAAAAGGATGGCTGGTGTCTGAAGACTAACAGCGGAGGTTGTCATCTGACCGCTACAGGCACGCACACATACGTGCACATAGATGACCAATCACCAGGCATCGCGATACATGCCTATAATCCCTGCAATGGAGAGGTAGAGGCAGGAGGCTGGCAAATTTGAGGCCAGCCTGGGCTTATAGACAGACTCTGCCCCCTCCCCCACAAAACCCTGGTGAAAAGTGTGCACTGTCAGGCCCTGCCCAGATCTACTGACTCAATTCTGCATTTTCTTAAAATGCATTTAAGGTGCTATCTGTGGAAGGCACATGATAGACACCTGGCTGTGGATGCCAACCCCACCCAGGCTCCAAGATGACAAGGCTAAGACTCTATCCAAGAACTACCCCATCCACTTGATTATCTGTGGCTAAGGAATAAACCACTCCAGGGGCTAGGGATGTAGCTTAGTGGTAGAGCACTTGCCTGGCATGTGCAAGGCCCCAGGGTCCATACCCATCACCAAAAGGAAAAAATAAGTGCCCCCGAACCCACCTGTTGATTATTTCTCATGGTTCTTAGGGCTGACAGTCCTGCTGCTGGTCTAACCTGCTCTCGTAAATGAAGTTGGAACAGTAGCTTCCCTGGGGTCTCTTGCTCTCAGGGCCAATATATCCAGACCTGTCCATGTTGTGGTAGCCACTCCTTGGACAAGGCAGACCTGTCACCACTGTGACCTGCCACCTGGGGATGGAATGAACTGTCCTTGTTGCTTCAGAGGCCTGGGTGCCGAGTCCACTTCACCTCAACATACAAAACTAGTGTGAGGCCTACGGACAGAGGATGGATATGGCCAAGCCTGTCCCAAGGAGGCTGAGGGAGGGAGGGCAGAACCCAGCAGGGACACAATCCTGAAGACTGAGCAACGGGTGCCGTTGAACCTTGGCTCTCAGTGCAGTGTCTCCTGGGAAAGCTCCTGCTGGCTGGGAGGACCATCCCCAAGGTGAGGAGGCTCTGACCTTTGCTGCCGTCTTCCTCTCCTCTAAGATGACTCCTACACCCCTACCTTGTGCCCTACTACCTTGTGATGTTCCCTCCAGGTTCCTTGAAGCCAGAGGTGACCCCTCTCCCTGTGAGAATGTGTCCCCGGCACCCTGAGCTTGTGCCTCTGGCTCACCCCCTCCCAGTGCTGAAGGAGGCACTGGCTAAGGTGAGTGATGACCCAGGAGGACACTGGGAGTACAGTGATACTGGGGGAGGAGGGGCATGCCCTCTGTGCTGTGATATTCATTCATTCTCTCACTCAACATGTATTTTATGGAGTGCCTGCTCTGTGTCTGGAATCCCAGGACTCGAGAGGCAGAGGCAGGAGCACTCCAAGTTCCAGCCATTAGCTAAGGCTATGTAGCAAGACCATGTCTCAAAAAGAAGAAAGTACAAGTCAGTTTGTAGGTGAAGGGATCAGTCACGATAACAAACATTTGTGATGCAGGTGCAAGAGTGAGGGTTAGGAAATTTTCAGGGACTGTGGGACCCAGATGTGCAACCTTGGGGGCAAGCCAGCTCTATAGGTGTCTAGACTAAGATGTGAGCAGACAAGAGATAACCAGATGACCTATGTACAGTGGGGAAGCTTGGAGGATACAGGGGCATGCTGAACAGAAGGACTGACACCTGCAAAGGCCCTGGGGCAGTGGAGTGAGCACAGGCCACATACAGATGACTGGAAAGACACACAGGGGAGGTGGGGAAAGATAAGGTAAGAGAGGATGATAGTTCACATCATAGAGGCCACTGCAATATGGTCACATGCATGCAACCCCCAAGGTGGCCATACACAGGTGCACACACATAGGCACACACCCTCTGCAAGCGCACACACAGATGCACACACGTAAGGGGTATGAGATGCATATTCACAGGGTTCACACACACGCACACACAGGTGCACACCCTATACAGGTGCATACACAGGTTCACACACACGTACAGACACAGTATACAGAGGTACATATGCTGTGTACACACATAGTTGTACACACAGGTGCACACGAGTACACACACGGGTACACACACAGGTATACACACATATATACACCATGCACACACAAAGATGCATGCATATTGGTACATACAAGTGCACACACAAGTGCATACACCATGCACACACACATAGGTGCACACATAGAGCTGCACATACACAGGTGCACAGAAGTACATACACAGATGAACATACAGGTGCATACATATAGGCGTACACGTAAGGGGCATACACATGAGTGCACACATACAAGTGACATGCGCAGGTACACATCCAAAGATACACTCACACACAGATGCACACACAACAGCCCGACTTGTTGCACCCTAGGATGACTCTGCTCTGCACCAGTCAGACCCTGCCACGTCAGCCACTCACCTTAGGAGACACAGAGAGAGACAGAGGGAACAGGCTCAGAAGCATACCAGCAGCTGTGTGAGGGGGGACTTGACCCTGCCTTCTGAGGACCAGCAGAAGGAAAGGGATGATGAGTTCACAGAAGGGAAGGTGTGATGGGCCACTGAGAAGACTTGGTGGCTCTCTGCCGATGCCCAAGAAGCTTTAGTGAGGAGGACAGGGAGCAGAGACATTACGTGAGCCCCAGGGATTGTTCTGTACAGTCTGGAGAATGATCTCTGGCAGCTTGAATGAATGAATTTATGAAGGGTGCAGCAAGCCAAAGTCAAAGATAAATAGCAATTAGCAGCTAGCAGCAGGCCACCATCAAATTAGGAACCCGACTGCAGTTGCCTGAGAGCAAACAAAGGTACCACCATCAAAGTGGGCACTTGCCACATCCAGCAGAATCCGACTGGGGAGGTTGAGGCAGTCAGCTGGAGCTCCCTGCTAAGCTTTCCCCCAGCTTCTCTTCCCCACCACAGGCACTTTTCTATCATGGGATGTGCAACAGTCGCCTCTGCTGGGAATGTTTACCTTCTGGCTGTCCTCCAGGATGTGATGCTTTTACTCTTGGGCTGGTTTTCTGTTCCTCAGTCTTCCTGTTACAGAGCCAGGGGGGCCAGCCCATCTCCAGACAGAGGTCTTGGGGGACACTTTGAGGAAAACATGAAATGGGGAGGGGAACCGTGCTTCCACAGCCTGCTTCTCAGTGAGCTTAAGCAGCACATGACAATTTACCATAAATATAGTACATGGCACAGGGTCACAGGAATCAAAGACAAAGCAGCAATAACCTTCTACCAAGGGCTCTGACATCAGCTGTGGGCTGTGGTGAGCTCTTTGTGCACATGTACAAACCCTGTCTACACAGGGGGAGGCAGAGGCTGAAAGAGACCAAGTTAGGGCACATGGAAATGAGGGAGGCAGAGCTTACCACGGGGTAGGTAAAGCCATGGGGCAAGGTGTCTGGTACTGACTAAAGGGACGCATAAGGAGATGGTTCAATGGTTAGAGCACTTGTCGAGCAAATTTGAAGACCACAGTTCGGATCCCCAGCACCCGTGGAAATGCTGGGTGGTTATGGTACTGCCTACAATCCCAGTGCTTGGGAGGCAGAGACAGGATCCTTGGAGCAATCTGGCTAGACAGACTAGCCAAACCAGTGAGCTGTGGGTTCAAATAAGAGACCCCAATATATAAATGTGGAGAGTGACTGATGAAGATGCCCAATGTTAACTTCTGGTCTCCACATACATGTGGCACCCACACACATGGGAACATGCATACACTCACAGACCACACCACACATACATAAACAAAACACCCTTCGGGGTTCTTTATGTCTAATGCAGACTGAAGGGGGGCTGCTGAGCAAAGCCAGACTCCCACAGGACATGGTGTGGGGAACTCAAGGTCTGGAGGCTCCTGGGGTACCACGTGCTGGGGTACAGCTGTGGAATGGGCAGGTGTGCAGAAGGACCAAAGGGTACAGGCAGGGGGCTGTCATTGCACACACATTCTGAGCTCATGTTATTCCCAAAGGTGGATGGGATCCTGTGCCAGGCAATGTCGGCCCCAGGCCTGGCTGCCTTGTCTGCATTTGTTATCCCCAATGACACCGTGCTCTGGATGGGGAGCTTTGGGAAGAAGAATGGCTCAGTCCCAAATTCTGGGCCCCCTAATGAGTACACCATGTACTGGTCAGTTGGATGACCTCTAGGGTCCGGTTGAGGGGGGGTGGCAGGGCAAATAGATAGAGGCAGGAAGACTTAAGGGACTGTGGTTGCTGTCCCAGCTGCTAGGGCCCATGGCTCTGTCCTAAAAATTCTATAGGAGAGGAGACAGAGGTCCAGAGAGGACCAGTGAGTGCAGAGTGTTATACCACAGGTGTTACAGGTAAAATGGGAAAAGGAAAATCCTAGTCCTCTCCCCAGAACCAGCTCCTGGCCCTGCTTCAGGTTCCTGCGAACTATCTCTCTAACCCTGAGAATTTTTTTTTTTTTGGATAAGGTCTTATGTAGCCCAAGTTGGCACAAATTTGTTACAGTCCAGGATTGGCCCAGTTAAAAGCAACTAGGACACTAGGCTGCACACCCAGACCCTCCCTTCCTGGGTGCTGTGTGCAGAGTTCTCAAAGCTACATTTGCTCCCAGGGATGCTGTAGGGATGGCAGGGATCTGGAGGTGGCATTTAGCCTTCACACTGCATCTCTGTGGTGCCAGGCCTGGGGCCCAGAGCTCTGATTGCCTTGATTACCGAGTACTCATCACCTCCTGGCATGCTGAGCACTCCGTACGCACACGTCCCTTCAACCTTCTTTACATCCTGTGACGCTTACAGTGAAATCTCAGAAACGTCTAGTCTAGTAGTTTGCACAAGGCCACACAGCCAATGAGACAGAGAGGACCCACCACTAAAGCCAGGTCCACCGCAGCATGGGCAGGGCCTGGTGGAGGGCCTGGCATGGGGCTGGTGCTGAACCAGGCACCCCACCCCAGCTTCTGGTACATTCTAAGCATCCACAGAGGCTGAGGATTTCAGCCTGAGATGCTGACTAGGGCACAGTCAGTGCTTTTCTAGACTGTAAGTGGCTGGAGTCTGGGCACAGAATAGGGAGTGGGCTGGGAGCTGATGTGGTACTCTCTGCACCTGTGTCCTCCTCACACAGGATCTTCAGCCATCTCTAAGATCTTCCCAGTGCTCATGTTGTACTGCCTGCGGGAGGAGGGCATCATGACCTCCCTGGATGACCCTATGGGGCACTATGACAGCACCTTCTCCATCAACAACCCACTGGGTGTGGCCCCAGAACCCAAACCACAGGGCCCAACTGGAGAGTTTGAAGATGTTGGCCCCATCTCAAAGCCTTCTCCTGTCATCCTCCGGAGGGTGGCCAGCCAGCTCTCAGGTGAATTACCCAACTGAGCCAAACCATGTTAGAGGGGTCTGGGGGCAGGCATAGGGCACAGGTTCCCACCCACCAGGTCCCTACTATTTCTTGAATGGCTGTACTTCCAACCCACAGGCCGTCGGGTCATGGCCAGAGTAGAAAGAATGTAGGTAAACTTTGAAAAAAAATTTTTTTTTGGTTTTTTTGAGACAGGGTCTCTCTATAGCCCCAGCTGTCCTGGAACTCACTATGTAGACCAGGCTGGCCTTGAACTCACAGAGATCCACCTGCCTCTGCCTCCGGAGTGCTGGGATTAAAGGCGTGCGCCACCACACCCAGTTACTTTGAAGTTTTTAAAAATCTATTTTAAACATTGTATGTATGTGTGTGTGATAAAAGCTATGTGTGGGTGCCCACAGAGGCCAGAAGTGGGCTTCAGATCCCCTGGAGTTCTGGAACTAGAGTTACAGGCAACTATGAACAGTCCAATGTGTGTGCTAGGAACTGAACTCCAGTCCTCTGGAAGAGCAGCAATCACTCTTAACCACTGAACCATCTCTAGCTCTGAGAATTTTTTTTTTTTGATAAGGTTTCATGTAGCCCAGACTGGCTCAAACTTGTTATAGTCCAGAATGACCCTGAACTTCTGATTTTCCTGCCTCTACCTCCCAAGTGTTGAGATTACAGGTGTGTGCCACCACATCCAGTTTATGTGGTACTGGGGGTGGAACTTCGGGTTTCATGGTAGGCAAGCAATCTACCAACTGAGCTCTTTCTACAGTCCCAAACCCTGGGAATAGATGAGGCAGAGAAAGAAGTTCACAGGTGAAAATCAAGTTGGTGGGTCAGGAGCTATGTGTCATATCAACAACACAGCAAAAAGTTAAAATTGTTAGGCAAGTCTACAGTGAAGACCCACACTCCTTGAACACACATAAAGATCTTCTGGAAGGCTACTTGATCCACAGCCTACAGGGAACATAGACAAGGATGGGGACAAAGCTGACATGCCACAGAACAGGCTCTGAGGAATATTAAGAAATGTGAAAAGGGGGCTGGGGAGATGGCTCAGCAGTCAAGAGCACTGGCAACTCTTGCAGAAGACCTGGGTTTGATTCTCAGCACCTACATGGCGGCTAACAACTATCCATAAGTCCAGTTCTAAGGATCTGATGCTCTCTTCTGACCTCCATGGGCATTACATGACATGAGTGCACTTATGTACATGCAGGCAATATACTCATACACATAAAATAAAAATAATAAAATATTAAAAAAATAAATGTGAAAAGATGCTAACTCACTCACTGCAAAATAAATCCAAATTTAAACTAAATAAGGCACATGTTCCCTGTCAGACTGGCAAAGATAAAAAACGTGAATGCAAGCCGGGTGTGGTGGTGCATGCCTTTAATCCCAGCACTTGGGAGGCAAAGGCAGGTGGATCTCTGTGAGATCGAGGCCAGCCTGGTCTGCATAGCCAGTTCCAGGCCAGTTGTGGCTACAGGGAGACCCTGTCTCAAAAAAAAAAATCAAGGCTGTAGTGCATTGGGAGGTCCTGGAGACAATGGGCATTGTCTATATTAATGTGGGGGGGCTTAAGTTGATGACCCCCATATAAATAAACAGGTAAAACCTTTATGGAAGGTACCTGGAAATATTTAATCACAATTTTTCCTTTTCTGTTTTGGGACAGGGTCTCACACAGCCCAGGCTGTTTTTACATTCTGTGTAGCTGAGGATGATGTTGAACTCCTGATTGTCCTGTTTCCACCTCCCAAGTGCTGGGATCACAGGTATCAGCATCACATCTGGCTGTTTATCACAGTTTGCTGGGGCTTGAGCTCAGCTGTAGACTTTGCACTTGGTATGCAAAAAGCTCTGGGTTGGCCCCATCACCAATAAAGAAAACTAAAATATGTGTTTTTTGTCATAGTTAGGTTTACCTGTCAACTTGACACAAACCCAGCGTCACCTGGGAAGAGGGAACATCAACTGAGGAATTTCCCAGATCAGACTGGCCTAGAGGCATTTTCATAGTTGCTAATTGATGCTAGAGGGCCCAGTCCACTGTGGGCAGTGCCATCCCTGACTGGGCAGGCTGTCTAAGAAAGGGAGTTGAGGGGCTGAAGAGATGGCTCAGTGGTTAAGAGCAGCATTACACAACATGGGTGCACTCACACACATGCAGGCAATACACTCATACACATAAAATAAAAATAATAGATAAAATATTTTTTAAAAAAGAAAAGGAGTTGAGTGAGCCAGGAAAGCAAGCCAGTAAGCAGTGTTCCTCCATTGTCTCTGCTTCAGTTTCTGCCTCCAGGTTCCTGTCTTGAGCTCCTGCCCTGACTTCCCTCAGTGATAGACAGCAACCTGTAGGCGAAAATCAACCTCTTCCTCTCCCAAGTTGCTTTTGGTTTACTACAACAACAAAAAGCAACTAGGATACCCTTTGATCTGGCAATTTCACTTCCAGGAAATTCTACCAAGATGTGCTCACCCCCAGTTATTCACTGCTACAATGGTGCACGCCTTGCAATCCCAGCATTCAAAGGCAGAGACAGGAGGATCAGGAGTTCAAGATCATCCTCAGCTACATACCCAGTTTGAAGCCAGCCTGGGCTTCATCAGACTCTATTGCAAAACACACACATAGACACATTAAAAAAAAACCCAAATTAAACCAAAAAAGAGGCTGAAGAGATGGTTCAGCAGTTAAAAGCACTGGCTGCTCTTGCAGAGGACCCAGGGTCAGTTCCCAACACCCACATGGTGGCTAACAACCATCCATAACTACAGTTCCAGGGGATCTGACACCCTCTACTGGCCTCTGTGGGCACTGCATGCACATACTGCATTTACATATACACAGGCAAAATACTCATACACATAAAATAAAAATAAACAAAAGAAGAAACAACCTCCATGTTCATCCATAGGGGATACCAAATAAACCATGATACAACAGTGAGATCAAACACTATGTAGCCCTAAAAATGATGATGATGTTTTTCATTTACAATGTCAAGTAGGTAAAAAGCTCATAAGTGTATATAGTATATACTACATAAAAAATTGTATATAGGGCTGGAGAGTTGGCTAGTGGTTAAGAGCACTAGCTATTCTTGCAGAGAACCCAGGTTCAATTCCCAGCACTCACATGGCAGCTAACAACTGTTCATAACTCCAGTTCTAGGGAATCCGATGCCCTCATCTGATCTCTGTAGGCATTGTATGACACAGGTGCACTTACACACATTCAGGCAATACACTCATACACATAAAAAATTGTATATGGATGATGCATATGTAATGTGCACAATTATATAATATACATATATATTAGATAAATATTAAATATTTCTGACCTCCGCGGCATTGCATGACACGGGTGCACTCACATATATGCAGGCAATACACTCATACACATAAGATAAAAATAATAAATAAAATATTAAAAAATATTTCTTCTTTAGAGTTTTGAATTTATGTGTATATCGGGTCAGAGGACAACTTTCAGGAGTTGGCGCTCTCCTTCTACCTTGTGCTCCAGGGGATAAAAGTCAGGAAGCCAGGCTCATTGGCAAGTGCTTTTACTTGCCGAGTCATCTTACCAGTTCTAAAAATTATTTTAAGATGCATTGACTATCTTTGGAAGGACCAGGCATGTTGGCACCTGTCTGTAGTCCTAGCACTGCGGAGATTGAAGCAGGAGGTTTAGAGTTCAGTGTCATCGTCAGCTACATAGCGAGTTCAAGGCCAGCCTGGGCTAGAGACCCTGTCTCAAAAAACAAACAAAAACCACAAACAACAACAAATCTTTGGAAGAGAAGAAAGAGATGAAGAGTTTGCCTCCGAGGAAGGGAAACAGTGACCAGGGAGCAGGGTAGAAATCTCATTGTGTACCCTTTGTGTTCTAAGCATTTTGAATCATGTAAATGAATTCAGAAAATAATAAAGTACACTAGCAAGTCACAATAACAGAAGCATTGCTATAGACAACTGACCAGGGCTTCCCTGATAATGCACAGGCCTGACAGGTCTGACACTGCTCTTCCCTAGGGCTGCCACGACGGTGGCGTTCCACTTCACTGCTGTGGCGAGGGAGCAGCGAGGAGGCCCTGAGCCTGCTCAAGGATGATGTGCTGGTGGCCAACCCAGGAACCAGGAGAGGGGTGTGCCCTGAATCCCAACCATACCTGGGAAAGTACTTCACCCTCAGGGCCAGGAAGATCTTAGGGTCACTGAATATAGCCCATCTTATAGCCAGAAAGCCTGAGGATCAGACAGGGAGCTCCACACAGCAAAGCACAGGAAAGATGTGCCCAGAACCCAGGTCTATTCCCATCTTCCATTCCCTCAACACATCTGTAATTACAGATAGTGCGCATCTGTAATCCCACCACTTGGGAGACTGAGGCAGGAAGATGGAGAGATGGAGGCCAGTTTAGCCTACATAATGAGACCCTGTCTAAAAGAACCAAACCCTAAACAAAAATCCAAAACAAGACATAGAAAGCAAAGCCCAGAGCAAGTGAGCAGGCACATTTTCTGCCCAGAATCTGCTAAGCACCAGGATGCACCAGCAAACAAATCTGTCCCAGCCTCTTCTTGTGCAGTTTGCACTGGTGAGACACAGTGAAGAAATAAACAGCACAAATACAGGACTCACCACGATGAGTATGAATAGGGTACATGTAATGATCTGACCCTCTCAACAGAGAAATCCATCTGAGAGTTTGGGGTGGGGGTAGAGGTGACGAGTGAGCACTCCCTGCCACCCTGCCTGCCCTGACAAGGCCTCTTTCCCAGATTTCATCTGTGTCTCTCTAAATGCTGAACCGCAGGCCCAGCTTCCCTTAAGAAAGAAAAGCAGCTTGGGTAACTGCAGGCTGGAGTCCTGTTCTCCCTTTCCTGTATGACCTTGGGGTGGAGGCTTGACCTTGCACCTGTTCTTACTGACTGTGGCAGAAAGGACTAGAAGAGAGAGCTAGACTACCTCCTAGTTGCTATCCGTGTTCTACATGGTCATTATCACCCCCTCCCAACAGTCTGACTTTAATTTTTCATGTGACCAAGTAAATCATTCAAAACTGTAAGGGACCAATAAGATTTCTTTTACCACTTTCCCGGGCACTTCCCCAGCCTGTCTTGGGATTCCAAGCAATTCCCAGCATCTCTCTGGGCCTCAGTCTTCTTGGATGGGGGAAGGGAAATGACATCCAACGATCTTTCTTGAGACAGCATCTCAACAAGTCCAGGCTGACCCTGAGCTCTGATTATTTCGCCACCCCTGGTTCTATGTGGTGCTGGGGATGGTGCATACTGGGCAAGCAGTATGCCAGCTGAGCTCCATCCCCAGCCCTGTATCCAGTGCTCTCTGACCCTGTGAGATGCAGGTTTCTTCCCAGCTCTGCCTGCTCGTAGGGAACTGCTGGTCTTACAGAAAGCCCCAAGTGATGAGCGGGGGTGTGCATCCCCACACTCCTTGCTCTCCCCCTGGGCGACACTACAGCAGGCTGTTCTGGGGACCACATCCAGGGCGCACCCCCTTCCCGTTGCTCTCTCTCCAGGTGCCGCTACAGCGCGCTGGGCTTCTCGAGCCTGGCCCACGTGCCGGCGGCTCACACCGCCTAGGGCGACTCTGAGCGCTGGGTGTCGGAGGAGGTGCTGGAGCCGCTGGGGATGAGCGACACCGGCTTCACGCTGACCCGCACGGTGCGCGCTCCGGTTTCTATAGCGGCGGCCAGCCCGCGCCGCTTTACGACCTGGGCTGATACCAGCCGTTGGGCCAGAAGTACTGACGGCGGCCGACCTGGCCAGGCTGGCGGCGGCGCCGCTGGGCGGCGGGCCCCGACGGCTGCTAAGGCCGGGCGGCCTGGACACTCTGCTGGCCCCGCTGCAGGCCTGCCCTGACGGCTACTTCGCGCGCGAGACCGGCACGCCGTGGGAGTTCCACGTGCGGCCCGGATACCGCGTAGCGCGCAAGGACGGCGACTTGGACCGCCACGCAGCCAGCCTGGCACTTGTGCCGCCGCTGCGCCTGGGGCTCGTGCTGCTGCTGGCGGGGCCGCGGCCGTCCGCGCGAGACCTGGTGGCCGAAGCCCTGAACTCGCTGCTGCCCGCCCTGGAGCGCGCGCTCCGCGCCGCCGAGCGCGTCCCCGCCCCTCCGCCCCGCGCGCGTGCCCATTCACCGGCTTCTTCAGCTTTGCCCACTGCACGTTCTACGAGGTGCGCGCCGCCGGGCCGCGGGGGTGAGCTGCGCCTGCGCCAGTTCGGGCCGCGCGTCGAGGCGCTAGTGCCCGCCGCCTTCCGAGCGCTCGCTCTGCGCCACGTATGCGGCCGCGTCTTCCAGCAGCACTGCGCGCTGCCGCTCGGACACGCCTGGCTGGTGCTGGAGGCGCAGCGTGGGTAGCTGGTACGATTCTACCCACTGGACCAACATGGGCTGTCCCCCGGCTTCGACGTGCCTGGTCTCAACACCTACAGTGCAAGCTGGTGTTCAGGACCCAGTGAGCCTGGGCCTGCAGCATTTCCTACCTGCAGCCTCCCCCTGCCTGCAGCCTCCCCTGCCTGCACCTCCTTCTGCCTCCTCTGCCAGTAGCCTCTTCCTGCCTCCCGCCTCCTCCTTCCTGGCTGCAGCCTCCCTTGCCTGTAGCCTCATCTTGCCTCCAGCCTGCTCCTGCCTGCAGACCCCGGCTTCCCACCCCCAGCTAAGACTGCAGGGACACCAACCAGAGACTCCACCAGTTGTCCAAGTGAGATAGGGAGATGCTACTCAAAGTGAGTTTCTCAGACCACAGCCAGTTGTCCTTCTCCATTGGGGGAAGCAGAGTTATACTAGAATTTAGAGTGCTTAGAAGGGTAACCCTTAGCCAGCTTGGTGATGAACATCTGTAATCTCAGCACTTGAGGGACAGGGGCAAGAGACTTGGGAGCTCAGGGCCAGCCTCAGCTATGTAACAAATTCAGGACTACCCTGGGTTATGGGAGATCCTGTTTCAAAAAGCTAAATAAATAAATAATAGATATTAGAACATTATTTTGTATCTTTTGAAACAAAAAACACTAGTTGTTTATAGTCCTTTAAAAACCAAATCTTACTGGGTTAGGGATGTAGCTCAGCTGGTGGAGTGCTTATCTAGCCTTTGGATAGCCCTGGTGTGGACTCCAGCAAGGCATAAACCTCCCGAGTGGCCCTGCACACTTGAGGCAGGTGGATCAGGAGTTCCAAGCCATCCTGGGCTAGGAGCTCTGTTTAAAAAAACAAGAGAGCCAGGCATGGTGGCACATGCCTTTAATTTCAGCACTTGGGAGGCAGAGATCTCTGTGAGATCAAGGCCTGCCTGGTATACATAGCAACACATTATCAGGTGTACTTTGCTTATTTAATTCCTTTTTGTGGGGCCTCACACATGCTAGGCAAGTGCTCTACCAACTGAGCTACATCCTCAGTGTGAGTGGGATGAATTTCAGAAATATTTATACTCATCACCACAATCAAGATACAGAAAACTTCTATCACCCCAACCCTTCCTCACCCCACTATCCCTTTGCAGTCAGTTCCCTCCCTCCTCCCCCAGCCCCAGGCAACCACTGATCTGCCTCCTGTCAGTGTAGATTAGTTTTGCCTGCTCAGGATTCCCGGTGAATGGGATCTTCTTGTGGTCTCTGTGTGTGTGTTTTCTCTGGCCTGGCCTGCTGTTTTTGAGGTTTGGGCCTTTGTGTACCAACAGTTCCTTGCTCTTTATTCCATTGTGTAGATGTGCCACAATTTGTTTATCCTTTCACTAGGTGATGGACGGTTGGGTTGTTTCCAGATTGAGGCTGTTATAAAAAAAAACAAAAAACAATCGTTTACCAGTTTTCTTGTGCATACAGGCCTTCAGTTCTCTTGGATAGATTTCTAGATGTGACTGCTAGGCAGTTTTCCAAAGGCCTTGTGCCGTGTTCCATCCCCACACAGCAGCCTCTGACAGATCTGTTGCCCACGTATGCGGTAACACTTGGCTCTGTCAGTCTTTTTAATTTTAGCCATGTTGTCAGTTCTGAAATCATGTCTCACTGTGGCTCTAACTGTATTTACTGAATTCTAAAAGCTTTATATATATATTCTGAAACAGATCCTTGTCAGAGATCTCTATATAGCTCAACTATTTTTCCTCAATCTTTGGTTTGACTTTTTTTTTAATGTATGTATGTATGAATGTGTGTATTTTGAGACAGGCTCTCATGTAGCCCAGGCTGGCCTCAAACTCACTATGTAGCCCAGGATGACTTTGAACTTATGATCCTCCTACCTCTACCTCCCCAGTGCTGGGATTACAGGCATGCCTCAACATACCAAGTTTATACAGTGCGGACTGAACCCACGGGGTGTCATGCATGCTAAGTAAACCTTCCAACTGAGCTGCATCTGAGCTCCTATCATTTTAAATTTATTTTATTTTATTTTATTTTATTTTATTTTTCAGACTGTCTTCCTGTAGCCCCAGCTGGCCTGGAACTTGACCAGGCTGGTCTCAATCTCCCAGAGATCCGCCTGCCTCTAGGATTAAAGGTGTGCTCCATCACACCCAGCTCTATTCATTTTTTAAATATAGGATCTCATTATGAATTGTAGACTCACCTGGAACTTCAGATCTTCCTGCCTTGGGCTCCTGAGTCACTGGGCTCACAGCCATGCACCACCATGCTAGGATCCCCTCCTCCTCCTCCTCCGCCTCCTCCCCCTCCCTCCTTCTCCTTCTTTAAAATTTTTATTGAAGTTTTTCCATTTCCATGGTATTTAGACCCCTTCCCCTATCCACATCTTTCCTTACTATCTCCCGCTCACTTTAATGCACTTATATATATAATAAGGACTACAGAGTCTAATTTGTGTCCCCAAATGTCCTTCAGTGTGGGTTCATCACTGGAGCCCGATTAACCTATCAAGAGTCCCATCCTTGAAAGAGATCGCTTCTCCCCTTCCCAGCAGCCATTGGTAGCCAATAGCTCCTCAGGTAGGGTTGGGGCTTATTATCCATTTCCCCACATCTATGCTGGGATTTTGCCTGGTTTGAGCTTACATGGGACTTGTGTGTTGCTGTGAGTTCATATGAGTTACTTCCCAGCTGTCTGGAAACCCTGTTTCCTTGTGGTTGTCTACCACTTCTGGCTTTTAAAGTCTTTCTGTTCCCTCTTCTGTGATGATCCCTGAGCCTTGGGAGGCAGAAGTTTGATATAGGTGTCCCATTTAGGGATAAGCCCTCTGTAGCCTCTGTTCTCTCCATGCTGACCAGTTGTGGGTTTCTGTGTTAATCACCATCCACTGCATAAGGAAGTTTCTCTGGTGAGAGTTGAGAGATGCATTAATCCTGCAAAGTCTGGAGGGGTACACAGATCCCTGGGATCATTTTCTTTCTTATTTTCAATATTTTATTTATTCTTTTTATTTTATGTGTATGAATGTTATGCCTACATGTATGTAAGTGCACCCATGTCGTGCAATGCCCACGGAAGACAGAAGAGGCTGTTGGATCCCCTGGAACTGGAGTTACAGACAGTTAGCTGTCATGTGGGTGCTGGGAATCAAACCCGGGTCTTCTGCAAGAACAGTCAGTGTTCTTAACCACTGAGCAATCTCTCCAGCCCCTGGAATCATTTTCTTAATGGTATCTTTTGAAGAGCAGAGTGTAAACATTTTGATGGAATTTGTGCCTGTTAAGTCTACTACAAATTATGGGTTGCATTTTGTATATCATTCATATATATATCTCACAGGAGAGATGGCTCAGCAGTTAAGAGCAAGTGCTACTTTTGCAGAGGACCCAAGTTTGGTTGCTAGCACCCACATTGGGTGGCTTACAACTTACCTATAACTCCAACTTCAGGGGCTCTGACACCCTCTTCTGGCACTTGCAGGCACCTGTACTCTACACTTACATGCACATACCCACCACACACACACACATGCACACACACACAGAGTTAAAAAATTAAAATTTTAAAAATAGGACTGAACCCAGGGCCTCAGGCATGCTAGGCAAAATCTCTACCACTGAGAAATATGTTCAGTTCCCAAATGTCTTTAAAATTTTTTAGCTTAAAATTTTGTTTGCTTTATTTACTCTTATTTTATGTGTATGAGTATTTGCCTTCCTGAATGTAAGTGCACCACATTTATGTAGTGCCTGTGGAGGCCAGAATAGGGCATTGGATTCCCTGAAATTGAAGTTATAGATGGTTGTTAGCCACCATGTGGATGCTGGGAACTGAACCCAGAACCCAGGTCCTCTGCAAGAGCAGCCAGTGCTCTCAACCTCTGAACCATCTCTCCAGCTCCCCCAAATTTTCAACCTTTAATTTTGAGATAATTAAAAGTTCCCATGCAAGTGTCAGAAATAGCCAGTGTACTCTTTATCCAGTTTCTTCTCCTAGAAACTTCTTGTGAAATGTTGGTGGCAAGATATTGATATAATACAGTCGAGATCCAAAGCATTTTCCTTGGTACAATAATCTGCCTTCCCTGTTCCCAGCCACCTGCACCTGCTTACCAAGCCTCATCCTTTCCTTTACCCCTGGTTACTACCAACTTGCTCTCTATTTCTATTTAATTTTGTCATTTCAACAATATCCCATATTAAGGACCATCAGGTTGAGTCAGTGGGTAAAGGTGCTTGCTGCCAAGCCTGATAACCTGAGTTCAATGCCTGGGACACACATAGTAGAAGTAGAGAACCAACTTCCACAGACTGTCTTCTGGCCTTCACAGGTACACCATGGCAAGTGTGTGCAATACACACACGTGCACACACACACAAATAAATGTAAACTTTTTTTAAAGGGTGGGGGGATGCTGGAGAGATGGCTCAGTGGTTAAGAGCACTTGCTGCTCTTGCAGAGGACTGGACTTCAGTTTCCAAAACCCAAATTGAACAGCTCACAACTACCTGTAACTCCAGCTCCAGGGCATCTGACGCCCTCTTCTGGCCATCTCAGACACTTGCTCACACACATTTACAAACATACACATAAATAAAAATAAGTATTTTAAAAAATATTATTTTTATTTTATGTGTATGCGTGACTCGCCTGCATGTATGTAAGTATGTCCGTGTCATGCAATGCCCATGGAGGTCAGAAGAGGGGGTCAAGTCCCCTGGAACTGGAGTTATGGACAGGTGTACAGGTGTTAGCTGCCACGTGGGTGCTGAAAACTGAACCTGGGTCTTCTATAAGAACAGCCAGTGCTCTTAACCACTGAGCCATCTCTCCAGCCCCCATAAGTATTCTTTTTAAAGACTATGTACTAAGTCAGAGACTAGGTAAACTTTGGGGATCCACCCCCAACACTTAAGTGTAATTTCCCAGAGTCATTTCAAGTTGCTGCAAGTGTGAATAGTTTGTTTCAGTTGCAGAGTAGATGCTCTGTGGATGGATGGAACACAATTTGTCTAACCATTCCCTTATTGAAGGATGCCTGGGTTGGTTCCAGTTTGTGGCTATTGTGAATAAAGTTGCTTTGAACATTTGTCTATGGACATTTGTGTGAACTTGTTTATTTCTCCGGGATAAATGCCCAGGAGAGCAAAGGACCAGGACCAATTGGAATACATGCCAAAATTTTGAAGAGACTGCCAAACCATGCTCCAGGCTGGCTGGACCATCTTGAGAAACATCTAGCAAAATGGGTCTGCTTCTCTCTGCCACTTTGGCCTGTGTGTTTTAGTGCCACTATTTAAATTTATATTTGTTTATTTATTATTATTTATTTATTTTTGTCTTTTGAGACAGGGTCTCCCTGTAGCCCCAGCTGGCCTGAACTCACTATGTAGACCAGGCTGGCCTCGAACTCACAGAGATCCGCCTGCCTCTGCCTCCCGAGTACTGAGATTGAAGGCGTGTACCCAGCGTGGGTACTCCAGTGCACTCACGGGACCCTGCAGAGTAGAGTGGGCTCTGATCTTCCTTCTTGTGCTTCAGGCCATCGGGTGGGCCTCCTGCCACCATCCTGTTGTAACCTCTGCAGATCTCAACTCAACCTGGGTGCCCTGCCCCACAGACCTCCCATCCTGGTACCTTACTCCTTAGGCTTGAGAATTTTCAGCTCCTGGCTTGCTGTTGTGCCTTCTGTGACAGCTTATCTTCACTGTCAACTTGAATGAATTTGGAGTCACCTAGGAGACACACCTTTGTCTGGGGTGTGTCTCGGAGGTAGAGGCAGGAGGATCAGAAGCTCAAGGTCTTTCTTCCTCTACTACATGGCAAGTTAAAGGTTAGCTTGGGCTACATGAGACCCTGTCTTAGAAAAAAGGGGCTGGGTGGGGCTGGTAAGATGACTCAGGAGACAAAGGTGCTTACAGCCAAACCTTGCAACCTGAGTTTGAACCCCTGGCAACCTATGTGGTGGAAGGAGAGAACTGAATCCCACAAGTTGTCCTCTGACCTCCACATGTGAACTGTATTGCAGGCTCCCTCCTAACAAAATAAGTGTAAAACACCAGCAAAAGAAAGGCCTCCTTGCCATCTCTCCCATATCAAGTCTCTCAATTATCACTTTAAAATGTATTATTTTTATTTTATTTTATGTGTATGAGTGTATTGCCTGCATGTATGTAAGTGTACCTGTCTTGTAATGCCCATGGAAATCAGAAGAGGGCGTCGGATCTCCTGGAACTGGAGTTATGGATGGTTGTTAGCCGCCATGTGGGTGTTGGGAACTGAACCGCTGTCCTCTGCAAGAGCAGCCAGTGCTGTTAACTGCTGAGCCATCTTTCCAGACCCTTCAATTATCATTTTAATTTTAAGGTCTCAGTTTCTAACCTTGGCTTCCTAAATTCCTTGGCTAGCCTCTAAGACCTTTATTCCAATTCTTTCCTTCCACCGGATCCTGTGGCGGGTGATCCTACCCCCTTCACTGTACTCAGTCACCTTGCAGTGAGCTCCTCACCCAGCCTTGTCCCAAGTCCTTGGTGCCATCACTGTCACCACTTTTGTCCCTCTCTGACTCCCAGACTCACCTGGCTGAGCCTTCATCTTCCACGTGGGTATTTCCACCTGCCAAGTTGCTCCCCTAATTCCAAACTCATACTCTTGGTGGCTAATAGCTATCTAAGCATCTAAGCATCTTTGCATCTCTAACATGCCCATATCCCCCGAGCCCACTCCTCCTAGTCTTTGGAGTGCAATTGCCAGGCCCAACCCTCTGAAGCTCTTCCACTTCCCTTTCTCTCCTCTCCACATCCAATCTCTCAGCAGTCAGGCTGGCTTTACCTCCCACCTGATCCTGGGTCTAACCAATTCTCACTGTTTCTACTGTCCAAGCCCTTGTCCTCCCCTCCAGGACTGCAGTAGAGACCTCTCGTCTCCTTGCTTCCTCCATTCCCCCTCTAAGATGGTCTCCTGCATCTACTTGGTAGGCTACTCAACCTTAATCTGGGTATTTTGCAGATATGATTAACAGCTCCAACCGGTTGACTTAAATTAAGGAGCTTACTCTCTGGAATCTGGGTGGGCCTCATTTAACTAGTACAGATCTTCCATCAGGAGAAGACCCACCATGGATGGTGGTGGCATCCACCCCCTTGGGAACTTCCTGCCTGCTGGTGTGTCCTACCTATTAGCAGTTTGCCCGTGAACCACTAACTCCATTCCCTGAAATAGATCTCTTAATGTGTGTCCTGCTGGTTCCTTCGGAGGACCCTGGCTGATAAACTCCACTGACTACAGTGCAGTTGGAGGGAGGGATCCTTTGAGAGGCTGGATTTCTGCATTTTCAAACGCTCTATGAGCTAAGCTCTCATCTTACATGGAGAAAAGCTTAAATTCTATCAAAGGCCCCCAGCTTTTCTGGCGCCCTGTATTCTTTCTTTTTAACATTCTGGACTCCTCACTGTTCTTCAACGCACCAGGCATCTTTCACCCTCAGGACCTTTGTTGCTGTTGCCCCTCTGCCCAGGAAACACTTCCCCCATGAGTCACTTCCTTGTTCCCTTGCCCCTTCCTCTATATCCCTTCCCTTCCCTCCCCTCCCCTCCTCTCTTCCTCTCTTCTTCCCCCACCCCCTCTCTTGTGTGTAGTACTGGGGATCAAACCAGGATCTTGCACATGATATGGCTACTGTAACCTAAAGTGAGCTCCTTTTCTTATGTGCATACGCAGGGCTGGACAGCACTTGCTATGTGGGTGAGCAGGCAAGCCTGCCCCACCCCCAATTAGGTTTTCCAAGTCTGGCTTCAACCCCAGCCCAGCTCCATCTCCAACCTCAGAGCAGAAACTCTGTGCTGGCTGGTTCTCCACTGTGTCCCAAGAGATAATCCCTGCAGAGTAACAGGAGGACATTCATACCACACCTTTGGTGTATCCAAGACTCTGACATATCCTGGAATGTAGAAATCTGGCTACCTTTGAATCTGCCCAGTGTACTGGGATATGGACCCCTTTCCAAATAGCTTCACCTGCCCTCTACATGACAGACTCTGGTCAAGTGTGTCAGGGGGAGCTCGACATTGTTTCTATTGTGAACACAGCAGTCATGACAGACCTGGCCCTGCTGTCACAGGCTTCCTGCCCACTAAGCCTTCGTTATACACATTTCCTTCATTGTCACCCACAGTCTAGGAGTTAGATGTTCTCAGCCCATTTTAGAGATCTGGAAATGAGGCCCAGACGGTTAATCTCCATCATCAACTCAACTGTGTTAAGGATGCCTGGGTGTGCTCAGTTAAAGCACTGCTCTCCATGTGCCTGAGAGGCTGTTTCCAGAGATGATCAGATCCCAGCACTCTGACCTAATGAATGGTTTAACCTACCAATGAGATGGCTCAGTTGGTAAAGGCATTGCTGCCAGCCTGGTGCCCTGATGTGGATCCCTGGGAAGGGGAGAACTAACTCCTGCAAAGTAGCCCTCTGACCTCCAGGCACGCACTGTCGCAAATGCTCTCCACACTAGATAAATAAATAAATAAATAAGGCGGCTGGAGAGATGGCTCAGAGTCCTTGCCTGCTCTTGCAGAGAACCTGGGTTTGGTTCCCAGCACCCACATGGCAGCTAACAACCATCTATAACTCCAGTTCTAGGGAATCTGGTGCTCTCTTCTGACCTCTGTGGGCACTGAATGACATAGGTGCACTTATATACATGCAGGGAGTACATTTCATATACATAAAAATAAATTTAAAAAATAAGTAAAATGTGAAGAGACTTCTTGGGAGGTGTTGGTGTTATGGAGGGGGGCTGTTGAAGGAAGTAGTCACTGGTGGTTGTATAGACTCCTTCTATGGCTGCTCTGCTCTGAGTCCATCCACTGTGAAGGGAAGAGGTTCCTCGGCTGCCACACATTCCCACTGCTGTGATTGTCTGCCCAAGTACCTGGGGACAAAGGACTGTGAACTGAGCCCTCTGAAACCATGAGCTAAAATAAACTGTTCTTCCTTCAAGGTGCTCCCATCATGGTCATGAGAAAGGTACCTGGCACAGAGCCTTAGCACCTGATCTCAGCTTCCTAAGGACACACTACTCACAAATGGCAGAGTTTGTGTGCAAACTCTGGAGTCTCTGCCAGTGGCTGTCAAGACCTACAACCTGAGGGAGTGTTCTTAGAAGTTATTGTTCCAGTTGAACACCCCACCTTAGCCCGGCCAATCCCTGCCATAGTCTCCACCTCAGTCCCAGTCTTGGCCAGACTCCATCCCGAGCCCTGGCAAATTTCAGAACCCTACTCAGAGCTCAGAACTCCTATTTGATTCCTGGACAATTTTAGAGGGAACAAAATAGAGTCCGTGTGTTTATTTTTACAATTCACATTTATTTTGGAAAAAAAGGTTTTGCTAAAAATACTCCCACAAAGGCATAGGAGTAATAAGGTCAAGGTTGCCGTTGGATGCAGCTGGTGATATTTCCTTGGTCACAGAAGTGGGATCTGGAGGGGCCCCAGCCACACCCTTTCCTGACTCTCCAACAGTGACCAGAGGAAACAGTGAAACCTGTGAAACCCCGCCCCCCTGATACCCCAGCCCCTGATTGAGAGCTCTGGCCTGTATAGCTCAGGTGGGAGGCGGACTTCTTGGGGGGGGGTTAGGTATCCACTCCACCTTGGCTTTGACAGCAGCTCCGGGGGGGGGCATGTGGAGAGGGTGTCACAGTGTCCCTGGGGACCTGGATCTGCCAGGCAGAGGATCTGACCGAGGTGAGGGGCTGTGGGGACCAGCAGCAAAGCACAGTGTGACAGGGGGTGGTGCTGGGGTCAAAGACTGCTTGCTGGCTGTGTGACCGGGGGGTGTGGGGGGGAGCCAGCATGTTGCATCTCTGAGTTTCCAAGCCTGCGGCATGAACACCATTATTGCACCTGTCTCATGGAGTTTGGGGGTTGTCTGGAAGTGACGCAGGGAGCCCAGCACGTTGTTGGCACTGAAGAAATAGCAAATGTGATCGTAACCAAGCTCTTGTCTTCCTTCCCTGGAGTCCAAAGAAGTTGCTTATGAGTGAAGGTCCTGCCAGGCCTACCTGGGGTCAGAGTCTCAGCCACTAGAACCTCTGTAGAAGGGAGGACAGACAGCTGGTCATGGGACTCTGGGTCATCCGCAGTCTTTCCTGGAGCCTGCAGCGGTGGGAGGCAGTGGCTAGAACTGAAAGGTGTGAGGGGCTCCTTGGAAGCCGCAGGTGCTGAGCAGGTGTGGAAGCTGTGTCCTGAGACCTTCAAAGGAAATAAGGTCTTGCAGTTCCAGCCTCCTGTTCCTGGGTGTTATGGGAAGGCTCACTCCAGGTGACTCCCTCTCCAGGCTGAGCCCTGCACTGGGCTGTCAGAGTCCCCCAACTGGTGGGCGCCATGGTCTGCATGGGGGTTTTGAAGCTATAGCTAGAGCAGCTGGGCCATCTTCCTCCAAGCGGGCCTGATGAGGGTCAGGATCTTTCTTAGCTGCTACCAAGAGAGAATGCCACCTCACATTCTTCACATTCCCAGAGAGGGCCTGCACTCCTTGTTAGGGTCCACCTTAACCAGATTCCAGGGATGAGCTGCTCCCAACATGTGTGTCCCCTCCTTTTTCCTCTCCCTCTCTCTTTGTGCTTTTAAATTTCCTGCTAGGGCCCTCAGGTTTGGGGAGCAGCGATGAACCGTGAGACTTGAGATTTCAAAAATTAGCACGAATCACCTAGTGATGACCTCTCAGAGACACAGACTGCTTCCACTGGCATCTTAGGAGATGGGGTTGGGTGAGTAGAAGCTTGGAGTCTCAGTGCTGGAGTGTTAGAATTCTTGGCTCAGGCAGGCTTGGCAGGCCTCCAGTGTAGGCAATCCCAGCTCTGATCTGCTTTAAGATGTTTTCTGACCTCCTAGCTCTCCTACCATGGCCACAGCCCTGTTCAGCAGGGGTGTCAGACCTCAAAGAACAGAGACATTTCCTTATCTGCTTTCTTCTCCATCTGGGTGGCAGTGTTGGTGGGGTAAAGGGAACCCAGGTCCAGGTCCACCAGGAAGCGGTGCCCTGCCTTGGCCTGACCCACCAGGCCAGGTGCTGGACAAGCAGGCCTGCCCTATGGTGTTGGGGTGTTGCAATCTCCACAGAGTGGCCCTGGCCCACTGAAGTATTACTATAGGGTCCCTCTGAAGTATTAAGTTTCCACTTCTTGCTACATCAGCTTTCCTGAGACAGTTTCCCTGCTGTGAACTTGACTCAACTGGATTCCAGAGATGTGAGGGTCTTTCTAATTTCTCTGAAAGCCTAACCTAGTCTGAGCAGGTTCTTGAAGGCCCAACCTTTCTCCTGCACTTCCAGGGTCTTAGTCTTGTGTTTGGACTTGGGACTCTTATCTGATGTCTACCTTCATCCTAGGCCCTGTGTAGAGAGGCCAGCCCCACTCTGCACACTTGAGGCAATTGGTTGTGGAGTGATGAGGGAAGGGAGGGAATGAATTCAGAGTCTGAGGGGGCAGATCTCTGGTTGTCTAGATAGGGGATTCTAACTAGGGGGTCAAGATAACCCTGGAATCCTCAAGTTCAGTGGTCAGTAATGGGGAAGATGCTGATCATGTGGGTGGATGATGGTGCGCACTTGTAAAACCAATGGGGAGGAAGGACGCTGAATGGGGGGAGGGCCTGGCTGGGGTCCCCAGGGAATGCCCTCTGAGTGTCTACTTCTTTACTGGCAAAATGGGAAATATGATATTTTGGCACTTGGCATAGGGTAAAATGTTCAGCTATTATTGAAGTCCTCCCAGGCTTCAACCTCATGAGACCAGCCTGCCGGGGGCGGGCTGGGGGGAGCGCGATGCCCTGAGACCCACTCAGGCCAAGTCCTTTCCAACACTCCTACCTTGGTTTCTCTGCAGAGGGAACTAACTGAGATCAAGGTCATTAACCACCTTGTTTTGCAGAAGGAGTCACTGCATGGGAGTGTTGGTTGAGGTTGGTTGGTAGAGTGTGGCCGTGTGCTGACTAGAGCTAGAAAGAGAAGCAAATGGGCAGCGGATGGAGCTCAATTGGTACAGCGCTTGCCTAACATTCATGGAGCCCTGGATTTGATCCCTAGTCCCATGGCAACTGGGCCTGGTGGTGGACACCTGACATCCCAACACTTGGGAGGTGGAGGCAGGAGGATCAGAAGCTTAATTAAGGTCATCCTTGGCTACATAGTGAGTTTGAGACCAGCCTGAGACAGATAAGACTATTTCAAAAATGAAAAGATGGAGCAGGTAGCAGAAATCCCACCCCTCCGTCCCAGGTAGCTTCAGGGACCCTGGATTATCTGTGTTGGTGGTAGAAAGGAAACAACAGCAGAGCCTGGACTCTTCTGGAATCACAAGGGGTGGCTAGGAGGCCCTCTTCTGGTCATATGGCTGAACTGACTTCTTTTCCTACAACCTGATGCTTGCCACATGGATCTCTGCTAAAAAGCCCCTGTGGCTGGGCCGTTGGACCGTAACAGCATGCCCAGAGTGTCTCACATCAACGTAAACCTACACTCCTGCACTGGACTGTCAGACTGCTACAGTTCTGCTGTAAGACTGCTAAAGTACACTGGAGTGACCTTTCTCTCAACCTTTGTCATTTTCAAGACAGTTCTCCCCAAGTCCTCCCTGAGAGCCCCATTCTATCTAGGCTTCCCTTCCCTCATCGGCCAGCGTCAGAGCCTCTTTGCTTCCTACCATCTAACTGACCATGCTCCAGTGGACACCAGAAGCAGGTAAACCAAGGCTCAAGGTCCTACGCCTCCCCGCCAGAGCTGTAGATGAGCTTCATTCCTCTGAGCGTCAATTGCTCTCTTAGCCCTCGTCTCAGGACTAAGGTGGACGAGGGTTTTACAGGCCTGGCTCACAGACCTCAAAGCTGTCATTTTACAAATGGGAAGGGGTGGTGCTGGGGTGAGTGGTGGTCTGGACCCAGAGTCCTTCCTGTGTGTTAGCCAGGTAGTGGGGGGCGGGTCAGGGTGGACCTGGTGTGTGTATGCCTGTGTGTGTGTGCCTGTGCGTGCAAGTGTGTTTGCATGTGTCTAATGATTGACAGGGGTAGGAGCTCCCAGCTTCCTGGGGATGTGCTGGTGTCAGGGTTGTGAGGTTAGTGACTTCCCACAAGGGGGCAGCATAGAACGCTCGGAAAGGATGGGCAGATTCCCATTATGCCCGGTGAGCAGAGAACCCCTGCCTTAAGTCTCCTAAGTGTCCCCTACCACCTTAAACCCAGCTCAGAGGCTGTGGCTCCAGCACCAAGAATGTTATCTAATCTGACTTCCTAGGTGATTTTTTTTGAGGCAGGGTCTCATGTAGGCTAGCCTGGCCTTGAACTCACTAAAAGGAGTTAAGGATGACCTTGAACTTCTGCTCCTCCTGAATACTGGGATTACAGTCACGTAATTACTACCATATCTGGTTTATGTGGTACTGGGGATGGAATACTGGGCTTTACCAGCTCAGCTATGTCCCCAGCAAAACTCATCTCAGGAAGAGGACATTGTGGAGCAAGAGGGTACAGTGGGTGGCACAGCTCCCTCTTGCTAGCCCTGCTCTGTGTGGCTCTGCCAGGCACACCCTCTCAGAGCAGCTGGCCCCATTTCCATGGTGCCCTCGCCCTGGTTTACAGGGCAGCTTTCTGTCCTCAAGATTCAAGTGTGTGCTGAGCAGCCGGAAGATCCTCTCGATGCTGGGCAGGTGGGGGCTGGTGCCTCGGGAGGGGGAGCCAGGAAGGGATTAGTAACCAGGCAGCGGGTAGCTCCAAGCTGTGTGCCCAGGCGAGTGGGCAGCCGTAAGTGGAAGGCGTTTGGCAGCAGGGCCTGCCACTCCCTGCTGAGCAGTGATGAAGAAGCTAGTGTGTGTGTGTGTGTGTGTGTGTGTGTGTGTGTGTGTATTTCTGCCCCATGATTTAGAAAGGAGTGTTGCTTGCACCCCAAGACAGCCACAGTGATGTCTATACCCTGAAAAGGAGACATAGGATCTAGGTAGCACCCATACTCTCAGAGCAGGTATATAAGAGGTCAAGGCCACTGAGCACCTTGGGCCCTAGAAGGTGGATAGGCAGGAGAGCTGGCTAGGAGACACCAGCTTAGTGGCTTAGGACAGAAGCCATCTGACGGAAGCACTGACTGCCAGCCCTCATGAGGCTCTGGAACAGTGGGAGGTGGGCTGCGGAGACAGTTAATCTACAGAGCATCAGAGCAACTCCCACCAGAAGGTGACCTTGTGTGGAGGGACAGCTGCCATCCGCGCTGGGTATCTTTGGGGCATAAAGGGATGACCAGGCTGGTTTATGGGAAACCTGCCAAGGTTTGCCCCATGGCTTGCTGTGTTGTCCCCCCAGGGGCCATTTTCCCCACTAATCCCTTCCTTCCCTCTGCTCAAGACTCTGAGAACAGGTGAGTGACAGATGACAGGCTGGTCTACTCTATGGTGGCTGTTAACTGCAAGGCATTTAGCTGGTGGCCTGTGGCCTCAATCTTCCCTACTGGGCAAGCTCCTCGAAGAAGCTTGTAGACAAAGGAAACAACCTGAGATGGGGAGTCCCTGGGATAGCTCCCCCTCTTCCAACAGAAATGATCTCTGGGGCACAGCCTCACTTCCTGCCTCCTCCTTGCTGTACAACAGTCATGAGTTCAAGCCCTTAGCACAGGAGACAACATGGCTTGGGTGAGATGGCACCTGTGGCTGAATGGGGACCACACTCCCCATATCACAATCCATCTAACCCATAGCTCCTGTCCTCTGGCTGGGGCTTGCTGGGTATGCTCTGTCCACCCCCTGCTCCTGATGCGTCTCCCATGCAGTTCACTCTGTCAGGCATCGGCACTGAGAGCTGAGCCATTCCAAGGCCCTTCCTTCCCTGCCTGTGCTTCTGAGGAGCTGGGACTAGAAAGCTTATGAGGTTTCTGTTTGTTTTTTGTTTCTCTGTTTTCTCAGTCCTGGGCCTTTTAGAATCCGGAGCAGGAAAGAGTCCCTTGCAAGAGTATAGAGTCATTTGGCACTTCCTAAGGGCACCAGAGTCTCCTCTTGGAACTTACGGAGTACAGGGGTCATTTTATAACTAAAGCATTTATTTCCGTTCAGTTCACTAACCGATTGTTCTGCGTTTGTGACCAGACCCCTTGGCTAATGCTGTCCCGGTGGTCAAGACCTTCAGATCTGGGCAGAGGCCTGGGGGGAGGGAGGGAGTAGGAGAGTCACATGGTCTCCCTGGGTACCCTCTGGAGGGCTGGGACGTCACAGTGAATAATCGGGGTCCTGGCTTCTGGGGCAGCCTGATCCAGGCTCCCAGAGGCAAAACTGGGTTTTGACCATCGGAGGGCACCCAGGAGCCTAAAGGGGCCTCTGTGCCTGGGAAATACCAGATAGAGTAGGGCAGAGAGAGCATGCTCGTGCAGGCGAGGCACAGAACACTTCTGGCCTCGGAGCACTCATCTGTTTCAGTCTGCTTTCCACAGCAGTCCCGGGTGGGATGCTCCCCGGCCTGGGTGCAACCCCTTTCATTCCCCAGTCTCACTCAGGTTCTGAAAGGCCCAGATGGCCCTGTGACAGTTGGCTTTGGTGAGGCCTGGCAGCCAGTGGATGGAAGGAAGAGTGTCAATGAAAACCATATAAAAATCCAGAAATGTGCATATAAAATCTCGCCCTTGGTGTATTGCCTAAGTCAGTAAGCAGAAAGCACCTTCTTCCTGGAGAAGGGTCAAGTCCTCAAAAGGTAGGAAATGTCAAAGTGTCACTTCATTGTCATTTAAAAAAAAAAAAACCCAAACGAACCCTCCCCAGACCAAAACCACCCCTGATCAAAATTCCCCCAGAGTCCACAAATCGCTGTAAACAAACCCAGATGCAAGATCAATGCTTCTCAGTGGCAGTCGGAGCTGATGACAGTCACCTCAGCATCATCTTTGTGGGGCGGTGGCGGGTCTGAGTGGGGCTGAAGACCTGGGTGGCCGTCCTCAGGGAGAGCTGGCCTGTTGGCTGTCACCCAGGAGCCCCCCTTCCACCTCCTGAGCCCACAGCAGAAAGTCTCTCAGAGTTTCTGAAATTGTCTCCCGAAGTGGACCTCCTCTTCTGTCTGCCCAGTGGCAGCCGGAATGGACTTTCTGGCAGCCATTCTGGGGTAGCTGCCTGTCCAGCTGCCTCTTGTGCCTGGGGTCAGCTGTTAGTGATACTCCAGTAACAGCTCAAGGCCAGCAGCCATCTCTCGCCTTCGTATTTGTTTTCCTGGAAGTGTTTCTCGGTTCTGGTCAGCTCACCTTCCCAGGAGTTGGAGAGAGACTGCGTTTGATCTCCAATGGGATAGATCACGTAGATCTCCCAAGCCCTTTTCTGTTCTCTCCCCCGCCCCCAAGAACCGTCGTTACTCTCTTTATGAGAATCCTCTGGAAAACGTTCCTTGCGTGTCCCGCCCCCTCCCAGATCTAGTTGCGAGTTCCCCCCATTCCCTTTCCTTTGACTTGCATGTGTTGTTGGTGACGTCTCATTGGCTGCAGCGCTGCTTGGTTCTTTCTGTTGCCTGTGGCCTTCTGGCAGGTGGCTGACCCTGCAGTGGACGGAGCAGCAGGAGGACCCGTGGAGGGGGAGGAGAGCGTGGTGTGGAGGAAGAGGCGAGCCGAGGCAGGCGAACGTCAAACCTCCACAGACTGGATCTGGTTCATCTGGGCCCGCATCACCTGGATACTGTTCAGGATTTTTTTCTGGTGGCCAGCCAGGGTGACCCCAACCCGGAGAATATCCCTTTGGGAGAGAAGCACACATTAGAAAAATGTGGGGATTGATGGGGCTGTGGGCCTGAGCTTTCCCAAGGGCTTGGTGCTGAGGAGCGGGTGTCAAGGCTGAGCTGAGCTACTCTGGGGCTGGAACACTTGGTAGGGATGCAGGGTGCCCTTTTCTCCTCTGCCACCAAGAAGCAGGGAGGAGCCTGCATTGGCTAAGTACCTATTTCTTTGATTTCTCCTTTACCCTGTGTGCTTCACCAAATCCTCATTTACAGATAAGAAAACTTTGGAGACTTCTGGGATTTGCCCAATCAGAGAGCCAGGAGGCAGCAGGCAGCCTTGGCTATAGATCTGGATATGACTCCTAAGCTGTCTGTTTCATTCCTTGTTTCCTGTCATCCCCACTGGGACACTGTCTACTCTTCACCCTCCAGAACTCTCTCCTTGGCTGGTGGCAGGTGGAGGACGGTGCCAGCGGGAGTGGAAGAGCTGTGCACTTACTCCATCATCATCTGAGACACGACGTCGAAGGAGCTGAAGCCAGCGTTGGCGAAGCTCTCTTTATACTGGCCCATCTTGATTGCCTCTAGCCACTCATCCACTGTGTTAAAGCTGGTGTAGTCCGGGACTGTTCGGTCCAGCAGCGGCAGGTTGATGCTGTGGGCGGGGCAGGCAACAGGGATAGTCAGGGCACATGGCCACAGCCAAGTGGAGGGTAGGAATGCACACACAGGAATCCCTGAGTGAATACAGGTGAAGGCGTGTGTACGTGTTTGTGTGTCGGGGGGCAAGAGTTAGAACCTGTGCAAGTATGTGTGAATGTGAGAGTGAGTGTGTGCAGGGTGACTTGAAAAGCTCAGAGAAGGCTCCGCTGAGCCCCAATTACAGAAGAGAGGCTGAAAGAACTCCTCCCGGGGGCCGTCAGTTTTCAGGGAGAGAATCTTTGTCTGGACTGATGAGGCTAGTCCCTGTTTTCTCCCTCAGAGTGATTCTCCATCCTTCTCTACCCTGGGCTGTGCTCTGGGTAGCTGAGCATGTGAACCATATCCAGACAAGGCTCAGGGCTAATGGAGACAGCTCTGGGCTGGTAGAGTGAGCATTTGTCATGAGAGGCAACACTCAGAGTCAGAGTGGCCGATGAAGCATCATGGTGAGGAGAGACAGTAAGCAGACCTCAACAGCCACAGAACTTGGTGCATGAAGGGCTTTGGCCCGGGGAATCTCTGGGAACGGCCAGCCCTGGGTCCTGAGAATGCTGCAGCCCCTAGTAAAGCCCCATGGAACTGTGGGTCCTGGAGACTAAGCATGCATAGGCCCAGCAGCTGCATGACCTGTGGCATCCTTGTGACTTGTGACAGATGCCCTTGGGTCCCAGAGAGTCAGAGTGAGCAGGACTAGCAGTTGCATGACTTATAATAGCAAGCTGAGCCTGGTGGAGCCTGCCCTGGGACCTCAGAGAGGAAAACTCAGGGTCCCTGAACCTGCCTTGTGCGTGGGCTGAGCGGTCTCTAACTGGGGACATGTATGTGCCATCAATGGATTGTGTGAATGTTTGACTGTGTCCATGTGTGAGGTGTGTGTCTGTGCCTGTGCCAGTGAGGGTGCAAATGTGTGCTGGAAGCCTGGCTGGTGTGTGAAGGCAGCTAACGAGGAGACGGTATTGAACACAGCTGATCTCTATGAAGACTGGACCATAGGGGAGACTTCTTAAATGTTGTCTTCACTGATTGGGCTTTATAGGGTCATTCTCCAGACAGTCTGGGTCTTGTATTCCCTGGCATCTTTACAGATGCCTAACAAGTACCAGTCCTGCATTCCCCACCCCAAGATGCAACTCTGAGCGTTTGCTTGAAGCGGGAGGACACAGGTGCAGCTGTGGTAGGAGGGCACTCCCAGAGTGGCGGACTGCCTGGGCTAAGCAGCACTACAGAAAGGGGTGCTGGGTACAGCAGTATCCAAAGAGGGGGCCGGGTCAAGTGGGGTGGGGCCAGAAAAACAGTATCCAGAGGGGGAGGTGGAGCCAAAGGAGGTGGGGCAAGAACAGCAGTTCCCGGAGGAGACAGGTGGGGCTAGGGTGAGCCACACCCAAAGGAGGGGGTGGAGCTTAGAGACAGGGGTGGGGCAGCCATACCCAGAGGAGAGGGGTGCCATGGCTTTGAGGCTGTTGGGGTTTCGGATCATCTTGTCCAGCGTGTTGACGATCTGGCCGAACTTGGGCCTGTGGTTTCGGTCCTTCTGCCAGCAGTCCAACATGAGTTGGTGCAGGGCGCTTGGGCAGTCCATGGGCGGTGGCAGCCGGTAGTCCTGCTCAATGGCATTGATAACCTGTGGACAACACGGAGACCAGGTGGGGCTGGGTGACTGGGGTGATGGTTTCAGCCCTCGCCAGGCCCATTCATCCCCAGAGCACTGCAAGCCTGGCCCATGGGCTTCTCCACCTCCTGGAGCTGACCTGGGTTCCCCCATCCAGTGACCTGAGGTGGCCTCTCCTCAGGGCCTGTCAGGAAGACCCTGCTGTGTTGGTCTCCCCCAGCTCCTCATTCTTCCCATCTGTGAGTGCCCTTCTGGCTCTGATGGCCATGGACACCCTCTTTGGCTCTCTGCTTGACCCCAAGTTTGTCACATTCTCAATGACTGCTCAGAGCTTAGGTAGAGACACTTGCTGGGTCAGCCTCACAGCTGGGCCCTCAGCCTGCCTAGTGACCCTTCCTATGGCCTCTGCCTGCTCCTCTGTCAGGAAAAGAAGGCCAACACTCTCTCCAAATGGCCCTGCACCATGAAGATGAGATTTGTCTAGAACGGGACCATTTCAAAAAACTTTCAAGTCCATCCTTCCTCTGCATTTAAGTGAATCAAAGTCCCTAGGATGACTTCAAACACATGGACTCTGCTACAGTGTAGATCTCAAATGTTCCCCAAAGGCCTGTGAGCTGAAGGCTTTACCCCCAACCTGTGGTACTATTGGGAGTTGGCAGGACCTTTAGGAGGTGGGGCCTCATGGAGGGAAGCTAGGCACTGCTGCATGGCTGGGAAGGGGATACTGGGGCGCTGGTCTCTTCTTTCTTCTTGCTTCCTAGCTCTGAGGTGAGCCTCATGCATACTAGCCAAGCCCTCTACCACAGAGCTACATCCTTTCTGCAACTTCCTCTGCACTCCCACCATGCACTATCTCACCACAGGCCCCAAGGAAACAGGCTAACCAGACAGAGACTGAAGCTCTGAAACTCTGAGTCAAAGCAAACCTTTCTTCTTTTTAAGTTGATTATCTCAGGCATTTTGTTGCAGTGACAGAAAACCAACAAACATAGAGTCTCCCCAATCTTTCTGACCAAGTTTACTCTCCATGGCTCCAAACTCTGCCTCTTATTCTCACTTCTGGGCCTTTGCATAGGCTGTTCTTCCTACGTACATACCTTCAGTCTCCAAATACTGATGGTCCTGTGAAAACTTCTTGACTAATCTTGTCCTGATTCATCCTAATTTTCACAACTATGAGACTTGACACCTACCTTCTCCAATTTAGCACCTGACCATAAAAGTTGCAGATGGTGCCCATTTACCCTGCCTCGCTAGTCAGAACCCACCCACTTGGTTGCCATCTTCCCAGGACAAGGTCATGACATGCTGCTGGAGAGCTCCCCACTAGCTTGACCAGTGTATCTCTTACCACTCACTAAAGAAGCCTCTTTGCAACAGATGGAGACTATTACAAAGTTTCATAACTGGTCAAACACAGAGAATAAGTGTCTGTGAGGTGCCCAGCACTAAGTGAAACATTTACAATGTAACCTCTGTACCTAAAGCTCAGGCAGCATAGCGAAATAGGAGGCAGAAAGAATACTAATGGGGGCCGGGCGTGGTGGTGCACACCTTTAATCCCAGCACTTGGGAGGCAGAGGCAGGCAGATCTTTTTTGAGTTCGAGGCCAGCCTGGTCTACATAGTGAGTTCCAGAACAGCTGGGGCTACAAGGAGACCCTGTCTCAAAAAAGACGCGCGCGCGCGCGCGCGCACACACACACACACACACACACACACAAAATACTAATGCATCTCTCAACTCTTATCAGCGAAGCTTCCTCACCAACAGATGGTGATTAGCCCAGAAAGCCAAAGCTGGCCACAGTGCAGAGCATAAGAAACTGAAGATCACTTATCCCAGAATAGGACACCTATATCAAACCTCTGCCACCCAAGGCTCTGGGACCATTGTGGAAGAGGGGGCAGAAAGACTGTAAGAGCCAGAGGGGGTGCGTGACCACAGCAAACAGTTTTCCAGACAGCTGGGAAGTTACTCATATGAACTTACAGCAGCAGTGACATCATGCTCAGGTCCCATGCAAGCTCTGCCAGATAAAATCCCAGCACAGACGTGGGAAAGTGGTTAAGAAACCCTAACACTACCTGAGAAACTATTGGCAACTGATGGCTGCTGGGAAGGGGAGAGTCGGTTTTCTTTAAAGGTGTGATGCTAGCTAGGTTAACCAGGTTCCAGTGGCACCCACACCAAAGAGCATGTGGGGACACAAATTTGAATCCATAGGCCTTGAGATATATATATGACAGTACATGAAACTGGGCAGGGGCATTAAGAGGGGTGCAGATTAAGGGGGGGTCAAAATATAATCAAATGTATTATATGAAATTTGTAAAAATTTAATTAAAAATCTTTCCTGATGGCTGCATCTGGTTCCTTGAAAAATCATCTTGGGGCTAGCAAGATCATTCGGTAGGTAAAGGCACTTGCCACCAAGCCTCACAACTTAAGTCTGAACCCCAGAACCCACATGATGGAAAGAGAAAACTAACTTTCAGAAGCTGTCCTCTGACTTCCACACGTGTGCATCCCTCTCCGCAGAATAAAAGACATTAAAACCAAAATTATCTGTCCCCTAGAGAAGCTGGGCTGGGTGCCTTAGGCCCGCCATCCCGGCCACTGGAGAGGCCGAGGAAGGAGAATGGGAAGTTCAAGGCCAGCCCTGGGCAACCCTGTGAGATCCTGTCTCAAAATAAAAAGTAAAAAGAGGGTTGGAGATATAGCTCTGTGGTAGAGGGCTTGGCCAGCAAGCAGGAGGCTCTAAACTCAACCATCAGTATAAAAAAGAAAGAAGGAAGGAAGGAAGGAAGGGAAGAAAAGCAGGTGGCATGGCCTCTTCAAGGCTGGCCGTGCTCACATGCTATGATTTGCTGATTGGCAGGTGAGCAGGTGGACCTCCCTACTTTCTCCCCTCTAGAGTCCAGGGTCCTTTGCAGACATTTGGGTCATTCAATATCAGTCTCAGAGTCAGGCCTTCAACCTCAAGGTTGACACAAGGCCAGGTGTTTCTGAACTTCCCCTCCCCCACCAGCCAGCTAGCAAGGTCCTGCCCACCCCCCTGAAGACTCACATCCTGGTTGGTCATGTCCCAGTAGGGCCGTTCCCCGTAGGACATCACCTCCCACATGACGATGCCATAGCTCCACACATCGCTGGCTGAGGTGAACTTCCGGTACTGGATAGCCTCTGGTGCTGTCCAACGGATGGGGATCTTCCCACCCTGTAGGAGGGGAGGGCAGAGGGAGGAGGTTGAGGGGCAGGATGGTATCCTGTCTGACTTCTCTCATACTCCCCACGCTGTGCTGTGCCAATCCCACAAAACCCTCACTGTTTCCCAAACACCCCAAGGGGCAAACCACAAGGCATTTGCATATGCTATTCCTTCTGTAGGAAATAGTTTTTCCCAGTCTGCCATCTGGATGCCACCTTCTCATCTTTTGAGACCCCCAGAAAGCCTTTCCCTGGTCTGCCAATCCTACAGTAAGCCCATGTCTGTCCATAGAGCAGACTCTCCCTTCCTATAACAGTATACTTGTGCCTGCCTTGCTGGCTCTAAACACCCTGGAATCTTCTGAGCTCTACGTTCAGGGCCCAGATCTTCTTTAACATTTAAAACTCTTCAACCTTGACTTCTGTCAGGGGACATCCCTGGTTTTGGTCATTCGAGGGCATCCAGAATCTGGCTCCACTCAGTGGTTCACCTTCCCCCATCACAGCCTGCACCCCAGTCACATGACCTCTTCAAGGGCACTTTAACTACTCTTCAGCTCTTAGCCTAACCCTCACCCCCATCAGCGATCCTCCTCTGCCTCCCCAGGCTGGGACAGCCAAGAGCCTAGGAGGTTTGCTGTGTGCCCATCCCTGTCTGCAGGGTCAGATGTAGGGTTGGTCTGAGCAGGGTGGGTGGACACCTTCAGCAAGGAGAGTGGCAATGCCCAGCACCCTCGCCGCCCCCTTACCAGAGCACTTGTGTAGGTGGGGTCAGATGTGTCGTCCTCCAGGAAGCGAGAGAGCCCGAAGTCAGACACCTTGCACACCAGGTTGCTGTTGACAAGGATGTTGCGTGCCGCCAGGTCGCGGTGCACATAGTTCATGTCTGCCAGGTATTTCATGCCAGCCGCGATGCCCCTCAGCATGCCCACCAGCTGGATAACTGTGAACTGCCCGTCATTTTGCTTTGAGGGAAGTGGGAAACAAGAGTCAATGGCAGGTCTCGGCTTTCTTTGCCCTGTGATCCCCATGGAAAGGCCTTGGACGCCCAAGGACCTCAGAGGGCCCCGTGAGAGGCCTGCTTCAGGGCAGTAGAGAGAATACCAGCTCTGAAGCAAGTGTACCTGGATTGACCCTCATGCCGCTGCGCATCCTTAAATATAGGACCCAACTTCTGAGCCTGCTTACTCATCTGTGTGTTAAATGGGGAGAAGTGGCTTTGGCCTCTCAGGGCTGCTCTGAGTTAAACAGGAAGGCTCATGGAAGGTGTCTGGCACCTGCTTCATAAATATTTGCTGAATGGCATCTGGCCTGGTGGCACGTTCCTGACACCCAGACCAGTGTGCTCTGTCTTTCTGGCTGGCTCTGCTCACCCAGGGAATTCCTCTGTTGGCTTTGCATGTTGGCTTTTCTCCCCTATCCTGTGTTACTTTGGAGAACTCTAAAGTCTGGGGAAAACCCTGGCTGTGGTGTTAAGACCCCTATCTGTGGTCTGGGCTCTCCCTTTGACCCTCTGACTGATTCTGGGTAAATGCTTCTTCCCTGCTGTGCCTAACAAGCAGGCTGCCTGAGCATGGATGGAAACAGCTTGTATGCCAACCCCAAGTGACTGCTTGGACTTCCTGAGGAACCTCATTGAGAAGGATTCTGAGATTGCTTCTGAACTGAGTGGGAAGGAGCTCTGGGATTGATTAGCAATGTCTGCCAGGGTAAGACAATGGAAGGTGGCAGCCCAAGCTCATGCCCAAGCTCTCCCTACCCGGAGGAAAGAGTCCAGGGAGCCATTCTCCATGAACTCGGTGATGATCATGACGGGTGTGCTCTTTGTGACAACTCCTTCCAGGTGGATGACATTGGGGTGGTCAAACTGGCCCATGATAGACGCCTCACTCAGGAAGTCCCGGCGCTGCTTCTCTGTGTAGCCTGACTTCAGTGTCTTGATGGCTACGAAGATCTCTCTCTTGCCTGGAAGCTTTAGGTGGCCGCTGCAGACCTCGCCAAACTCCCCTGGGGCAGACACACCAAGATAGGTAGGATGCCACATGCCAGGTGTAAGTGCCACCTCCATCACCTCTGCTGTGGATGCTTCTTGAACTCTTTCTATCAGACTCATTGTGAATGTGGGGTTCAGAGCAGGCCTCCATCTTTGAGGAGTAGTGAGTGGGTCCTTCCCAGCTGCCCCCTGGTGACTGGCTGGGTGTGAGGGTGAGAATATGGGGAGATCTGGGGTGATAGGGGTGGGCCTGCAGCAGAGCTAGGTTCCAGACCCACTTTAGTCTCCAACTTGCTGTGCCAGCTCCTACCTCATTCAGTCTCAACTTCCCCTTCTCTCCATGTGATGGTCTTACCAGATGACCATTAAGTGTCCTTTTTCTTTGGGCATTCTGAGCCTTCAGGAGGGTCCTTTGTGGCCCTTGATCCTCAACCTACCCTCAACTCTAGTGATATATACATTGGGGTGGTCACCCTGCTGAGTGGAACCATGTAGGATGACACCTACCTGCACCAATCACTTGCTCGATCTTGACACAGGAGATGTCAATTTCCTTAGCGAACTCACGCACAGCCTCATTGGGGTCTTCGTAGGTGAAGGGGTCAATGTAGATCTTCATGCCTGGGGTCACTGGGGGACAAGACCAGGCTTGGTCACATGGGCAGGATCGGAAGGCCCACAAATGGAAAAAGGGGAGCCATTCTCTCCACAGGGAAAAATGTCTCCATGGGGCCCCCATAAGAACTGGACAACTAACTGGGACTGGAGAGATGACTCAGCAGGTAAGAGCACTGGCTGCTTTTGTGGAGGACCTGGGTTCGGTTCCCAGCACCCACATGACAACTAACCATTCAGTAACTCCAGTTCTAGGGGATTTGATACCCTCTTCTAGCCTCCAAGCACATTGCATGCATGTGGTACACTTACATACATGCAGGGAAAACACTCATACACATAAAATAAAAATAAATTTTTAAAAATAATAATAAAAAAAAACTGGACAACTCCATGCAGGTCACCTGACTCCACAGAAATCAGAAACGTGACAAATAAGTTCTAATTCTTGTTCCAACTCTCATGGATTAGTAATGGCTTTCTGGAGCAGCTAAAAGACTCTTAGGATTGACTAGTAATATCTGTTCTGGGTGTGGGCACAGAATAAAAGGGTGGATAGGTTTACTGCCTTGTGACAGGCAATCAGGGTGAAAAGTAAAGGAAGAGGAAATGATAAAGGAAGAAAGAGGGCTGGGGAGATGGCTTTCTAGCCTGGATGAATCAACAAACTGGGTTCACTGAGACTGTCTCAAAAACTAAAGGTAGGGACTGGAGAGATGGCTTAGTGGTTCATAGCACTTGCTGCTCTTGCAGAAGACCCAGGTTTGGTTCCCAGCACCCATGTGGGTGCCTCACAATTGCCTGTAACTCCAGCTCCAGAGGATCTGACACCCTCTTCTGGCCTCTGTGGGCACTGCACTCACACATGTGCACATACATATAATTAAAAATAAAATGAATCTTAAAAAAAAAGTAGGGATTGAGGAAAACACCTGATATCAACCTCACCTCCACACAAACGTGCACGCCCATACACACACACACACACACACACACACACACACACACACACATTTTAAAAAGAATTGGAATTGAAACACAGAAAGAGCGGGCCTTAGACTATGGTGTTCTCAGAGTCCTGCTGAAGCCACCTGTCTCTCCAGGCCCAGCCCAAGCCTCTTCTGTAGGCCCAGAACCCTCTCAGTTGCTAGCTAACCACCCCCAGCAGATCCCCAGGGGACTTGGAGGGCTACCTCACTCACCAGGTCTGAGTACCCTACACTCTGGGGCCCACCTCCAGGGTCCCCTACTAGCCGAGCTTTAAATCTTTCTGGATTCCCTTCTGATCTGCCTGAAGCAGACATAAGACACTCCTTTTATCCCTGAGCTGACATTCATTTTTATTTTTTGATGCAGAGAGAGAAGAAGGCAGCTTGGACATCAGAGGCCCAAACTGAGCCTGAAATGAGTCTGTAAAACTCTGTGAAGGCAAGGAGTTGAGATCACCCCCCACCCTCCCCCTGCCAGGGCTCAGGCCTTCCTCTGTCTTCCCCAGCTCCTCCTTCTTGCTCTCCTCTGCTGGAAGCAGTTCTTCTACTCAGGAGCTGGAGTCCCCATAGGCCACCAACCCTGCTCAGCTGTGTGACTCTATACCTGTTTGCTGACCCCTCTCAGCTACTTCAAGACATTCCAGCAATCAGGAGAGTTGGAGCTTGCAGCCCAGGGACTACCAAACTGGCAGTTGTATTAGAACAGCCATATTCATTGCTTTCATACCACGAAGGCAGGATGAGATATTTATAAGAGATTCACAAAGCCTAACTGCTCAGCATGCACTCCTCCTCCACACTCTAACACATTAGCTGTGTTTGGGATGGTGGGGGTGGGGGTGGGGGGTGGGCTGGCCCTCTGGGTCAGGGGTTGTATATTGGAGTCTATGAGCCATCAGCAAACCCCCAAATAGGTTTTGGAAGGCCTGGACATCCCCAGGAATGGAACACACTTGTTTTTATCATTGGCCTTTTTGGATTAAAAAAGTAATTTGTGGACTGGCAAGATGGCTCAATGGGTAAAAGTGCCTGTTGGACAAGCCTGAGGACCTGAGTTTGATTCCTGGAAACCACCTTTAAAAAAAAGCTGTCTGTGGAAGTGTGCATCAGAAATCCCAGTTCGCCCATAGCCAGATGGGAGGCAGACAGGACCTTGGGCATTGTGGGCCAGCTAGCCCGGATCCAGAAATAGAGACCTTGCCTCGACAATGTTGAAGGAGCGCACCAACTCTGACCTCCACATGTGAGTTGGTAGCATGTGTGCACGGCACTCACACGCACACCATACACCCACATCAGTAATAAAAATGGAGACTGGGACTGGATTACACCATTTTAAAAGAAAGAAATTTGTGCTTTTTATAAAGTCTCCCAATTATGGTAGCAAATATTATCAAAATAATAATTTCTTGAAAAGTCCATCCCGAGTATAGACATCTGGATTTATCTGTATCAGAACCTTACACATAGGACTCGGGTAAGGGCTCCGTAAGTATAAGCACTTGCTATACAAGTGCAAGGACTTGAGTTCAAATCCCCAGCATCCATGTAAAGGCTGGCCCCAGTAGTGTGAGCATCTATAATCCTAGGGCTCCTTCAGGGAGATGGGAGGCAGAGACAAGAGGGTTCAAGGAAGCTCATGGGCCAGCTAGCCTGGAGTTCACAGTGGGAAAACAACAGAGACTGTCTCAAACAAGACAAGCAAGAACCAACACTTGGGGTTGTCCTCTGACCTCCACTTCAGTGCTGTGGCACACGTGCATCGCAGCATTCACACACACAGTTGTGCACACACACTCCACACATACACAAACATTTTATTTATTTATTTGTTTGTTTATTTGTTTTTTGAGACACGGTCTCCCTGTATCCCTAATTGGCCTGGAATTTGCTATGTAAGCCAAGCTGGCCATCGATCTCACAGAGATCCACCTGCTTTTGCCTCCCAAGTGCTGGGATCAAAGGCGTGTGGCCACCACATCTGGTCTACACAAAAAATATATATATAAAAAATCTTATACGCACATACATACTCCCCATATACATACATGCACACATATGAATAACCCCCCACAACACACACACACGAGAGAGAGAGAGAGAGAGAGAGAGAGAGAGAGAGAGAGAGAGAGAGATTGATTTGCATTCCTTTGGCCGTATGACCCAAACTTATAGGAGCCAGAGATCCCCAAAGACATCAATAATCACCACGTGGTGGCTCACTCCTTTGATCCCAGCACTTGGGAGGCAGAGGCAGGCAGATCTCTGTGAGACTGAGGTCAGCCTGGTCTACATGGTGGATTTCAGGTCAGCTGGGGCTATAGGAAGACGCTGTCTCAAAAAATAAATCACAAGCCAAAGCCAAGACCAAGTCCCTAGGAGCAGGGCTGGGTCCCGCTCCCACCTCACTCCTTGTTACCTGGCACACTGCTCAGAGCTCTGCAGGAAACAGATGCTCCATGCCTGGGGATTGAGGATGTAGATGACAGAGATGACAGTACCCGCAGCTGTCACATGCTGAGCCCTTTATCTGTGCCCGACACTGTGTCAGGCTCTTTTGGTTGTGACCTCAGCCTCTGACGGCCACAGCAGCTCTCCAGCCCATCAGGCTCTCTATTGTATACCTTGTCATCTCTTCCTCTTCTTCCCAATAGCTCTCAGAGAAAACTGCAGCTCAGAGAGGCCAAGTAACCTGGCCAAGGTCACACAGCGTGGAGCCCCAAGGTCCTTCAGACTTGAACACAGAGCTGATTCTTTTTTTTTTTTAATTTTTTAATTTTTTTAAACTTAAAAAAATTTTATTATTTTTATTTTATGTGTATGCATGTATTGCCTACATGTAGGTAAGTGCACCTGTGTCGTGCAATGCCCACAGAGGTCAGAAGAGGCTGTTGGATCCCCTGGGACTGGAGTTACGGACAGTTGTTAGCTGCCATGTGGGTGCTGGGATTCAAACCTGGGTCTTCTGCAAGAACAACCAGTGTTCTTAGCCGCTGAGCCATCTCTCCAGCCCCACAGAGCTGATTCTTATACTTGTGGCATTAGAGATTGAACTCAGGGTCTTGTGCATGCTAAGCAAATACTCTACCACTAAGCTATGTATCTCCAAGCTCTCACGGAGGGTTCTCTCAATCACTGTGCTCGCCAACTCCTGCCCAGACTCAGGCTTCCTCTACAGGATCAAGAGCCACAAGCCCCTCCTTTCAAGTCAGCCTCCTCAGAGCCAAGATCAGCTCCTGCAGCTGCCCTTTCCTACTTAGATTTAATGCATGGCCACAGTCTCCACTGGAGAAATCCAGGCAGGCTTCCCAGAGGAGGCAGCATTTTATCTAGTCACAGAGAGAAAGAGGAGGTGCCCCAGGGGTGAGGAGGAAGACATCATGACTTCAGAGGCAAGAAGTGATGAATCCTACCTGGATTCTTTTAGTGGAGACTATGGTCTCTCCCTAGGCACCACTGCCCTGCTTCAACCTGATCTATGGCCCCGATGTCGACATGACTTTTCTGTTCTGAACCACAGCTCCCAGACATCCATGCCAACAGTCCCATGTCCTCTTTCTGGAACTCTCTGCTGCCTGGGGATGTTTTACGTTCCCCAGGAAGACAGAGGCCGTGTGGGCCTCATTCTTCCTCAATCTCAGGCCCTGGAACACAGCAGGTGCTCGTGAATGTTTATTGGAGAATCATGGCATTATTCACTTACTAATCTTCCTCTGGGGTTCTGAGTACCTTTGTGAATTTGCTGAAAGCCATAGCTCTGCCCCCGGAGGAAGATTCTCATGGGAATACAAACGCCCACATTCCATATGCAATCCTGGAACATCTACAGAGCTGTGGGAAACTGTCTGTGGACTCCATGTTAGAAGCCCTTGCCTTAGTGTGTTGGTCCTATTATACATGTGAAGGTGGTATACAGCAGGTGCTAAGTAGACACTCACTACATATATAGTCAGTGCACATTTATCAGGTGCAGGCCTGTTCTAGGTAGTTTGTAGTTTTCCCTCAATCCGCCCTCCCGACGATGTTCCAGGTCAAATGCTATTGGGTTGAACTTACAAATCTGTCAACATCTACAACATACACAAATAGCAACTTCATTTGGTCCAACCTAATCTTACTCCCATTTTTCACACGGAAGACTGAGGCACAGGAAGGTGAAACAACCTGCCTAAGGTGACATAGACATGGGTTGGAGATGGCTCAGTGGTTAAGAGCACTGGCTGCTTTTGCAGAGGACCCAGGTTCAATTTCCAGCACAAGGTGGTTAACAATTGTCTGTAACTTTGGTTTTAGGGAAATCCGATGCCCTCTTCTGACCTCTGTGGGCATTGCATAACATGGGTGCACTTACATACATGCAGGCAATGCACTCATACACATAAAATAAACATAATAAATAAAATAATAAAAAGATGACATAGACACAATTGAAAATGGCAGGGGTGGGGTCTGAACCAGAAGGCTAGTCCCCCAGGCTGCCAGTTTTCCAGGCCCAGTAGGTGTGCATTTCTCTATGCCCAGACCATCTCACAAGGCAGCCCCACTCCCCCCAAGAGACATTTGCTGCCCTGGGCCTGGGCGAGGACCATGCAGCAATACCACGCTATTGTCCCCAGGCTTATGACTGTCAGCACCCCGCCCCCCATCCTGAACCTAGATGGGAACTTCAGGAGGCAGGAGGAAGGACCAGGCAGGCACAGTCCTGGGCTTCAATTCTACCTCTCTGGCTAACTGTCGTCACACATAAACTACTTCATGAGTGTGAATCTGGGATCAACCATAGTGTTGACCCAGCTCTGTGTCTGTCACTTAATCTCTCTACTCATTTCTGCCATTTTCAAAACAATCATAGTAAACAATGTCCCTCATTATGTGAACACAAGGGTTAAATGAGAGACCTCTTGTGTGTGCATGTGCATGTGTGTCCACATGTGTGTGTAGGTGCATGTAAAAGCGTGTGCAGAGACCAGGGAACAGCCTCAGGCTCTGTCCACCTTGTTTCTTGAGACAGTGTCTCTCACTGGCCTGGAACTGGCCACCTCCCCAACACTGGGACTGCAAGCACGTGCCACCTCCTGGCTTTTCCACATGAATTCTGGGGATCAAATCAGGTCCTCACATTTGTGCTGCAAGCACTTTACCAACTGAGCTATCTTTTGCCTGAGAGCATTTTTCTAAATAGCTTTGTAGAGCAGTTGGAAAACAAAGCAACAAATAATTATTGCCTGGCATAAGGAAACTTGGCTCTTACCAAATGTTACTATTACAAAGACACCTTGTTATGCTAATATCCACGATTCTTATAACCCAATCCTCACACAACCTGCATAGGAAGCATCATGCCTTATGTGACTCACAGAAAGATGTCAAGGCTCAGACTTCCCCAGGTCAACCAGCTGACCTGTGGCAGTATAGAGATGAGAAACAAGGTCAGTCCCTCAGGCTCTACATCCAGGCACCCTTGAGTTTGGTTCCCACTCAGCATGTGCCGATGGCTGAGCCATACACAGATCTAGATCTCCTCTCTTCATCTTGACTGTGCAAGGCTGTGGGGTAGATATGGGATCACATGGCGGCATCCTCCTTGGCTCTGAGAGCTCAGGGCAGGGAGTGGAAACTTGGTCTTAGTGTATTGATCTCTGAACACATCCTGGGGTCTGTTTTAAAAATAAACCTCTTCTTTTTCCTTCTAGTGACTCAGGCTTCAAATAAGCATGCTCACTCCCAGATGGCTCTGGGTGGTGGACTAGGCAAAGCCCACCTCAGGTGGGGTGGAGACAGCATAGGACGGTGGCAGCCAGAGCTTGGCCCCTGCCTCCTTCCCACCATCCAGCTTTTTTCATGAGTTCTGAGTTGGAAGTCAGGTCCTTGTAAGGCAAGCACTTTACTCACTGAGCTACCTCCCCAACTGTTGAAAACATTTCCCAGCACTCTGTGTGCATGCAGTACATCTAGCCACAGGGGTTAGAAGGGGGTGCTGCGGCTCCTGACTTATTCTTAACGCATTAGGAAGTAAAATGTGACTGGCAATTCCTCCTGACCTTTCTATTACGTGATGTTTAGAAAGTCCCTTTTCTTCTCCCTACCTGTTCAGTAGTCACTTCAAGATTCTGTTTGAGGCAGGGTCTCCCTAGAACCCTAGCTGGCCTGGGACTCATTATATAGACCAAGCTGGCTCAATCTCATAGAGATGGCCCTGCCTCTGCCTCCCGAGTGCTGGGGTTAAAGGTGTACGCCATCACATCTGCTTCACGTAAAGTTCTTAATGGAAAATTTAACAGCTTATTTTTACATTTACATCCAAAGTGATTTCTAAGAAGTCTATTTTTATTCTGTTTCTGTTTCAAATAAACTTTCCCTTCAAACTCTTTGTGCCGAAGGAGTCTGCATTCCTGGACTCTGCTCTCCCTTGACCCCCATCTCAAGGCCCACGTGGCAGTGAATGTCCAAAGGCCCACGTGGCAGTGAATGTCCAAAGGCTGGGGATGGGGCTTAATGGGCAGAGTACTTGCCCGACACAAAGGAAGTCTTGAGTTCCACCTCTAGCACTGCATAACCGGGTGTCATGGCACACCTAGCACCTGGGAGGTAGAGGCAGGAGGATTAGAGATCCAAGCTCACTCTTTCTTGAATACATAGTGAGCTCAAGACCAGCTTGGGTTACTAGAGACCCTGTCTCAAAAAACCCCAACAAAACCCAAAAGGTTTGAAACCCTGAATCCAATCACTTCCTGCCACTGATCACAGTCCTCACTACCTGGTCTACTACCATCGCATCTGCCCTGGTTGGCACAAGAGCCACCTGGAGAAGCCACAGCTGACAAGAATCTGCATGCAGAGTATCCGTCCTCCCACTTCCCTCTCCCACTCTGCCCCAGCCCCTGGGCCTTCACACTGGCTGTTCCCCCCAGCCTGCAATGCTTTTCCCAGAGTTATTACCAAGCTGCCAGCTCTCCCCATGCCTTTGCATCTTTGTTCACAGGAAGCACGCTCAACAGGACCCACACTTCAGCCTCCACTTAAACCTGCAACCCTGACCCCACAGCTTGGGGTCCATCACCCTACATACCCCATATATGTGTGGTGCCCACTATGTGCAGGTGCTAGGGAGACTTCAGCTATCCAGAGCCCCTGCTGGCATAGGACAGAGACTGGGTGACAGTTAGGGCAATGCCCCCCTGGTAACAGGCTCGGATTACGGTTGAGATCCAAGGTGGGCAGAGTCCCAGAGGGGTTTTCTGCAGGTTTTGTACGATGAAGTCATCACAGGATGTGCAGAGGAAATAGCAGGTGCAAGGATCAAGAGGTCAGAGGCACTTGGCACATCCAGGACCTGCTTGACCTTCCAGTCTGGCTGTAATGTGTAAGGAGGGGGTGAAAGAAATTAGGGAGGTGCTGGAGAGATGGCTCAGGAGGTAAGAGCACTTGCTGCACAATCATGATGACAGGAGTTCAGATCCCAGCACCCGAGTAAGCTGAGCATCCTGCCAATGGCCGTAATTCCAGCTCTGAACGATCTAATGCACACACACACACACACACAGCTGGGATTAGAGACCTGTGACACCACACCTGGCTCTATCTTATTTTTTGAGTCAGGGTCTCTCACTCAATCTGGTGTTCATTGGTAGATTAGACTGGCTGTCCAGTGAGCTCTGGGGATCTTCCTGTCTCCACACTCCCCTCTACCTTGCAGCACTAGGGTTACAGAAATAAGCTGACTTTTTTACATGGGTGCTGGCCATCCAAACTCAGATTCTCATGCTTGTGCAGCAAGCACTCTACCCACAGGGCTATCTTCACAGCCATAATCCTTTTCAAAAATAAATACAGTGAGCTAGATGGTTGTCCTCTGACCTACACACACACACACACACACACACACACACACATACGCACGCACACACACACAGGCACACATACACACAGTGCATACGCTCATACAGACACATATACTCACGCACACACACACAGTGCATATACCCAGACACATATACTCAAGCACATATACACACACATATACACATAGTGCATATTCATAGACACATATGCTCATGCAGATAGACAGAATTCATACAGACACATATACTCATATAGACAGACACACGTACATAAACAAACAAACAAAAGGAAGCTGGAGAGGCCCCTGTGGAATTGACAGAGGAGGCCAGGTGCCAGGTGGCTGGTGTGTACGTACTGTGGCCGCTGGTGTAGTGCTGTAGCTTGTCTGTGTATTCTGAGTCGGCACGCTCAAACCCCCGTCTTCTGGAACAAGAGCAAAGGGCTGGAGCCACCCGAAGGCACCCGGGGAAGTGGGAGCCACAGTGGGTGATAGGGAGAGGGTGGGCAGGCCCTTAAAGCTATTCCTGTGCTAAGAATGTTCCAGGCCTATCCTCTGTCTAGCAGCCTTACTCTGATCCCTCCTCAAACCAGGCTCACTCTGTCCCCTGCCCAAGCCCCTTTGAAGGAAGGAGCCAAGTCCTCAGATTCTAGTTGTGACTTCTGACTCCATGGGCTCCGTCCATTTGACCTTGCTGTGGCCCCTGGTTGGATAGTGGTGGTCTCTTTAAGCAGGAACAGAGTCTCTAAATCATGCTCTACAGCCACCTGGGAGTGGCCCTTCTCTCTTATCTCTGCCCTGGCTGTGCCAATCACTCAGGGTGCCAACCCCACAGCCCCTCCTGGCTAATCCCTGATCATCTTTCCAGCACTTCAGCCCGGCAGCCTTGACTAGAACAATGGCTTGCATCTTCTGTCATCATCCCTGAAGTCCCCAACATCCTGCAGTCATTCTTGTCCTCTGTTCTGGGATGGTCTGTCCTGCCCAGGTGTCTCAGTGTACAACCCTGACCACAGAGCACTTGTCAGGGGCGACGCCTAATCATGCTATATGGACAGCTAATGGTCACCTGAGGTATCCTGGCCTACTGGAGCCCCTCCTTGTCCCCAGTGGCCGAGGGCACGTCCCCTCTGCTCCCAGCTATGGCTCAGGCCCAGATGCCACCACCCACCTGTTACATACGATGGCGATGACAACCACAGCGATGAGGAAGACCAAGCCGGCAGCCGAGGAGCCGACGATGAGAGGCAGCTTCTCCTTGAGGCTGGTCTGGTACTCGGCTGCAGAGAGAGAGGGCAGTGGGTGCCTCAGCTTGGCTCAGGGGCCTGGCCCTGCTTCCATCCTCCGCCCTGATGGTCACTAGTGACCCTTGACTCCCCTTCTGCTCCTGACCCAGCACCTGTCTCATGTTGTACAAGGAGTAAGCTGTCACAAGGAACCTCACGGGAACCCCTGCACCCCACGCTGGGGCAGCAATCAGCAAGAATGGTCTGGGCCAGCCTCCCTGGTGGGAATCCCAACCCTGCCACTTAGGCAGCTTTGACAGACCACTCACATCTCCGCGTCTCCTCTCCCTTGTCTAGAAGATGGCAAGACTTTGTTTTGTTAAAAGAAATTTTGATTAATTTATTGAAAAAATTTTGTGTATGAGTATTTTGCCCGCATGTGTGAAGTGTACCACATGTGTGTAGTGCCTGTGGAGGCCAGAAGAGGGCACTGGATCCCCAGGAACTGGAGTTACTGACAGCTGTGAGTTGCCATATTGGTGCTGGGAACTGAATCTGGGTCCTCTGCAAGAGCAGCCAGTGCTCTCAACAACTGAGCCATCTCTCTAGCCCCTTATTTTTGTTTTGATACAGGGTCTCATGTAACCCAGGCTGGCCTTGGACATTCTGTGTAGCTCAGGATGACCTCGAACTTCTGATCTTCTTGCCGATACCTCCTGAGTGCTAGGTTTACAGGAACATGGCATCATGCTGGTGGTGGGGATTGAACCCAGGGCTTTGTGCATGCTGTGCAAGCATTCTACCAACTGAGCTACATCCCCAGCCCAAGATGGGGAGATTGACAGTTCTCAGTCCATAGGATTGTGGGTAAAGCTCTGACAACAATACTTGGCTTACAGTAAACACTCAAGCAGCTTGGAGTATCATGGCTGCTGTTTCTGTTGTCTCCCACGGTGACTTCTGGGACAGCCTTGTACTGTACTTCCTATAGAAACCCCTCCTTACAGTTGAGGAAACCCAGCTTATTGAAGCCAGGATTGGTCAGGAGTCATCAAGCAGGAGGAGGTCAAAGCTATCACAAGAACTCATCTGCCTGGCCCAAGGCCAGAGCTGAATGGCAGCCTACAGATGCACCTGGCACTGGCTGTAGTCTCTGCCTAACCACTCAGTCTGCTCCTGGTGCCAGCTACACCCACGTCCTCCTTCATTTTATTATTAAGAACAGGAGCTGGTCAAGGTCAAGGATGAGGCGAGCCTGGGTTCTTAGGGCCCACACATGGTCTGGCATACAGCGGGGGCCCTGGCACACATTTATTGAGTTAATAAAGGGAGGGACTTGGGACAGTGCCCAGTCGCCAGTCAGTGAGTTCGCCCGACACAGAAAGGGGCTTAGAAAGCCAAGAGGAGCCACCAGTGACGAAAGGGGAGACGGCGGGGGTGAGTGCTGGAAGACAGGTGGACACATGGGGAGGGCGTCTGGGGGGGGCAGGAATTTAGGATCATCCAGGAGCCTCTGCAAGCTTCAGCCTGAACAAAGGTTAAGGCCCATGCTCACAGTGGGCCAAGGCGAAGGAAATGCCCCAGAGTTCAGTTGGCTGGAGACAGAGCCCCAGAAAAAACTACTAGCCCAAGTATGTGTGAGGCCTCAAAGCAATCCCATGCTAGACCTCAGCCTCACACGTTTGATGATGATGAAGATGGGAATGACATAATTGTTACTACCCCTCCCCTTTTGAGATAGGGTCTTCTTGTAGCTCCAGCAGGCCCGAGACTCACTATATAGATCAGGCTGGCCTCTATGTCACAGAGATTCACCTGTCTCTGCCTCCTGAGTGCTGGGATTAAAGACATGCACCACCACACCTGGCGTATTCCCTTTTATAGATGAGAAAACTGAGAGGTCAGAGGTAGGCAATGTGCTTGAGGCCACACAGGGCAGTCAGCAGTGTCATTCCCATCTGTCTGCTTTGGAGGTCACACCCTTTGTATTCCTCTGCTTCTTAAAGATGACTAAAGCAGAGATGGTACTCAGAGCTCATGGAGTTCAAGACTAGGGAACACACATAGCACATAGACCTCATTCCCTTGCCCAGGGCAGACATTACTAATCTATCCCAGCACTTCTTCCTGCTGAACTTTGATGTGGCTTCAAATTTTTCAGTCCCATTACTAGTCATTGGAGTTGTAGATAGATAAAATGCTATCTCAGTTGGGGCACAATGCTTTCATTTTATAGAGAGACATCTACAGCGGGGAAAGAATGTGATTAACATGACTCTGCAAGTTAGGTCTGAGCTCCCAAGTATCCCAGAAGACAAAGTTGCCTGGATGATGTGATGGTCACGAAAGAGTGGGGACATTTCTGGGCCACAGAAGCAGGGGCTCTACGACTGGCGGTGCAATTTGCACAGTGCACAAAGGCTCACATCCAGGAGGGAGGTGGCTTGTTTTCCAGTTGGCGCAGGTTTCGTAGAAGTGGGGCCCCACATTTGCTAGTTTTGGGGCCCCTCCTCCTGCCCCCTGGACTCCACTCACCTTCTGTCATGGTCTGGAAGTACATCTTGCCGCTGTAGCGCCCGTAGCCCGCCACGGTGCGTGCCCGCACCTGGAAGACATAGATGGCGCCGGCTTTGAGGCCCTGCACCGTGACTGTGTTGGTGGGGCTTTTAATGGCTGTGGCGTTGTGCTCACTGAGCTCCTGCCGGGAACAGAGAAGATGGTTAGTGAGGGTGTTGCCCATGGCAGGTGGGAGACCACCGCCCTCCACTGTTCCTGTGACAGGGTCACCCAGTCTCGCCTGAACAGGGCCACTCTGTAGTGCTTCCCACAGAAGTAGGCAGAGCGTCCTCTGTCTTGAGGGTGTTGGATTTGGACACATGGCCTGCTTTGGCCACTGGAACAGTCTAGTGGGCATAATGAGAGTGGGCACCTGTGCCTGATGATCTGGTTCGGCTTTTAAGCTTCCGCAATCTACCAGGAAGAGGGGTTTTCACCACGTAACAGCTGGTTCCAGAAAGCACACGGAAACCTTGACCTAACTCTAGGCTGAACCAGGGCCACCCCACTTGACAGATGCAAATGCATGAGCAAGAAAAATAGCCACCTCTTATATGCTATCAGGTTGTTAAGATTGTTTAGCAGCATTATCTCTGCAAGGGCTGACAGATACACATATGCCGAGTGGCCACTGTGTACAGACACTAAGGACCAGACTCTCAATCCATCTTGTTACTTCTGCACATGACTATCATGGGCCCCTTTTTAAAAAATTGTTTATTGGCATTTAAATTATATTTTTATGTGTGTGACTGTTTTCCCTGCATGTATGTTAAGTTCACCCATGTCCTGCAATGCTTGCAGAGGGTGTCAGATCCTCTGGAACTAGAATTATGGATAGCTGTTAGCGCCATGGGGGTGCTGGGAATCGAAGGTGGGGTCCTCTGGAAGAACAGCAAATGTTCTTAACCACTGAGCCATCTCTCTAATCCGTTTGTTTTGAAACAGGGTCTCATGTAGCCCAGGCTTGCTTGAACTTGCTATCTAGTGGAGGATGCCTTTGAACTTCTGGTCTTCCTACTTCTACGTGACAGCTGTTGGGATTACACTCGGGTACTGTTTCATTACTGATCACCTGTGCAACCTGGGGCAAGTTTCTAAACCTCTCTGTTTCTCAAAGTGGGATCATCAGAGCTACCTTGAGAGGTTGTTCAAGGGATGAACAAGTCAGTGGGTATGAAGGGCTCACAGGGTAGGTTAAACAGCATAAGTGGAGGGGAGAGACCTGGCCTGGGTCCCTTTACCTGCAGTAAAGTTAGAGAAAGCTCCCTTAAGAATGGGGGGCTCTGGGCTGGAATCTTAAAGAAGAGCCTTCTGCAGGAAAGAGCAGTGGGTGCAAGCCCGGGGATGGTGAGGCAGGGGTGAGGAAGAGCTTTGGGTACACATGCTTGGGAGTGTCTCCTGTTGTTTCACACCAGGGAGCCAGGCATGGTTCTCCTAGGGAGGGTAGACAGGAGGCCACTTTTCCTGGGCCAGAGCATCTGCACCCTCCTCCAGGAAGCCTCCTGGATTACCCAGCTGTCTGTGTGTGCCTGTGCATGCGTGTGTGCGCATGTGTATCTCTGTGTGTGTGCCCCTCCTCGGACCTCAGAGCATCTGCTTTGGTACCTTTCTGAGGGGATTCCTGCCACTTCTTACATTGCATCCACGGCTGTCAGTTCATCAGGCAGGGCTACATTTGTTCTGTACCAAGCACAGGATCTGCTCAGAGTCAGGGAGGCGGCATGACCCATACACTTCCCAGTCTCTCCTGCTCCATCTCTAAATCCCCCAGGCTCCAACCATCCCCAACTTCTTCCCTCCCCGAAGGGCTGCCAGATCTGACACACATGTACAAGTTGCTCAGATAAATTAGGATTTCAGATAAACAATAAATATTTTTAAATTTAGTTTGTTTTTGAGATAGGGTTTCATGTAGCCCAGGTTGTCTTAGAACTTGCTGTGTAGCCAAGGATGACCCTGAACTTCTGATCCTCCTGCCTCCATCTTTTAAGTGCTAAAATCACAGGCACGCTTACTACATGATCCTGGGGATGGAACCTGGAGATTTGTGCATGCTATGCAAGCACTCCACCCACTGAGCTATACTCCCAACTCCCAAAATAAATTTAAAAAATTGTGTATGTATGTATGTGCTCATGGGTGTATGTGTGTGTACATGTGTGTGCTCTTAAATGTGGAAGCCAGAGGTCAGCATTTAGGTTGTCTTCATCCACTCTCCACCTTGTTTTTTGAGACAAGGTCTCTCACTGGTCTTAACCAATTTGGCTAGGTGGCTGGCCAGAAAATTCCAGAGATCCTCCTGTTTCCACCTCCCCAGAGCTGAGATTACAGGCATGTTCAGCTGCCCCTGATTTTTTTTATGTGAGTGGCAGGGATTGAACTCAGGTCCTCCTGCTTATATGGCAAGCACTTTACCCCCTGAGCCCTCTCCCTAGCCATGATTTTGTAATGTAGCTATGCCCCATTCTATATTTAGGACAAACACTAACATTTTCTTAATTCAAATTTAATCTTGGGCCCATGTTTTATTTATTTTTATAGTGCTGGGATGGAGCCCAGGGCCTCCCACATGTTAGGCAAGTGCTCTATCACCGAGTAAGGCCCTTTGTGCTGTATTTTATCTGGTATCCCCTGGACACGAAGCTCTTGCTCGGGCTTCCCTGGTCTGAAGGGCCCCTTTCCTTCCAACTGGAAGCTTCCAACTCATCAGTCAGGGTGTAGCACAAATGCCATCTCCACTGGGGACTGTCTCGATGTCCCAATCAGGGGCTGTGAGTGAAAATCCTCTTATATTGTTCCAATACGCATGTCCATCTTCTCTGAGGATGTGGATTTCCTGAGGGCAAGGACCACACTGTTCATCTCTCTTCAGCACACAGTAGGTGCTCACTTAAGGGCTTGAAGTTCTGGAGTGAAGTTCCACGATTGACCAGTAGGTGCCGCTGTGCCACACGGGATCTGGTCCAAGCATAGATTGCTTTGGATTCCGCACTCTGGGTGTGTATCTCCTTGGGATGCTGGGGGTTTGAATTCCAGATTACAGGAAGGGCAGGAGAGGTGACTGCTGGTG
>NW_008351649.1:933364-942851 GCF_000622305.1 Nannospalax galili | reverse complement strand
ACGGGGGGGTGAGCAACCTAAGCAGATCACTTCCCTAAAGTCAGGTACAGGGTCGGGAAGGGACTGGCTGCTTTTCCGATAACCAGTTCCTCTTCTGCTTAGTTGCAACCTGTCCTTGGGGCGGGCCGTCTTCCATGCCGGGCCTCGGCATGCCATTCCAGAAATGGAGCAATAAATGCCAAACCCTAGAATTTGATCAGGCAATGTGGGCGACGGGAGAAATGCGAAGGAAGCCCCCTAGTCCTTAGTGTGCGTGGACGATGGCATCAGGCCCCAGCTTTAGCTCTGGTTTTCTCCTCCCTCCCTTCGTCTCCCTCTCCCTCCGTCCTTCTTTCTCTTCTTCCCTCCCTTCTTTTCTCCCTCCTTCCTTCCCTCCCTCCCTCTTTCCTTCTCTCCCGTCTTTCTTTCCTCCCCTTCCTCCCCTCTTCTCTTTATTTGTCAAGACAGGGACTCATGTAGCTCAGGCTGGACTTGATATGTAACTGAGGATGACCTTGAACTTGTAATTCTTCTGCCTCCACCTCCAGAGCACCGGGATCACAGGCATGCATCAGCACGTCCTCTTTATGCCTTAATCTTCTCATCTCTTTAGCGAGGTGGAGAGTCACAGCGTACAAATCCTGTTAGCACGCGCAAGGACTCCATACACGCCAGCTCTCATGGTCATTGTCTTGCCATTAAAGAGTAATCCTCACCGATGTTCATGAAATGGGGAAGGCCAAGGTGAATGGGTGCTGGCTTCTCCAGAGACAGACCCCGTTCCAGGTTCTGAACATAGCCAGCCTTCCATAGTTTGCCCTGTCCCCAGTCCTGGTCCCCTGCCTGGATGTCCTGTCCCTCTTGGCTGCTCAAGGAACATTTCTGTTGAATTGACACTCACATGGGCGTCAGGAAGCCTGCACTGCCTGTGACTCTGCTTGTGGCTATGGAGAGCACAGACTCATGGGTTCTGGTCAGCTGCTAAAGCAGGCCACCTCCCTTGGGATGCTGGACCGATGAAAACGGCCAGCTGGACTGCAGCTTGTCTGAAGCCACTTATCCCATGGCCTCAGGCAATGGCTGTCAGTTCCAGCTCCCGGCAGGCAGCAGGTCCCAGTGGAGCTGTGCAAAGGCCAAGCAGTGAACTGAGGGGAGCTGAGAGCCATGCCATTCCAAAAACGCCTTTCTGGAGAAGGATGAGTGGGGAAGGTGAGAGTGGCCTTGGGGTAGGGGAGGCTTAGTGATCTTTCTAGAAAGATCTGGAACATTCCAGAAAGGAATACATTATGGGTTCAGGGCAGATTCCTGGGTGCTAGGAAAGAGTGAGCCATGGCTCATTAGACATACACTCACCACCGGCAGCCCGCCTGTCCTTCCCAGGTGACTCTAGAAGGCAGAGGTGTGACATCAGGGTAGATGCTCCCTTAGCTCCTTGTTTGCCCTGTCAGAGTCCCAGGCTCTCTGGAACTGCTTTTCCTGCCAGGTCCCTGAGGCGTCAAAATGTCTAAACCTACCAGCTTCTCAACAGCTCTGCTGTTTACACTTCCTCAACCAAGTGCCGTGTACAGGGTTCCTTGTGTCTCTGGGAGCCCCCTCCCATAGTCTCTTCTCCACATAGTCCTCTGTAAGTATCTCTAAAACAACCAGTGTCAGAGCACAGCATTCCAGAACCTTCTATCACACTTGTAATCAAATCCAGAATCCATAGGCCCAGAAGACGGGATACGCCCTGGGCCAGTTTCTCTTTCCAACCTGCTCCCCTAAGTTCTCACACTTTCTCTCTGTGGAGATCCTGTCTCTGTTCTCTGAATGTACCTGCTCAGCTCTGCCCCAGGGCCTTTGAGCCTGCTGAGCTTGCTGGAATGAGTGCCTTCTTCACCATCAGTCTGTGAATTTCCCACAGCTTTTAAGCCTCAGCTCAAATGTCCTAGATGTAGCCTCACCTCACCTGGGCCGCTCATGGGTCTCTCCCAGGACCTTTGCTGGTCCTTCTGTGGTGAGCACTGTGCAAGGCTGTTAGTGTCTGAGCCTGTGTTTTCTCTGGATGCTGAAGTCAGAGGCATCTGGCACACAGTGGGCTACAGGGAAAGTCAAATGGTCCAGTGGCTTTCCTCTGATGGCAGATGCAATGCAGGCTCAGAGAAGGGGTTAAGTGAGCAAAGGCCTGGACCTATCTACCTCACTGGCCATCTCAGAAATTCCCTGGGAAGCAACTGAGAGAGATCCTTGCACTGCCCTCTCAGTGCAAAGTGCTCTCTGACAAGCCACATGTGCCTCTGTGCCTCAGTTTCTCCTCCGGTCAGTGCTTGAAAATATCATTCTGAGTATGTTGGTGGTGATGCCGTGATTGTCTGTGAGAAGTGAGCAGGCAGAGCCTGCTGGTCCTGCAGTCCTGGTGCAAAGTAGGGCGGCGGGGCCTCCAGCTCACACCTCCACCAGCCCCCCAGGCCTGCCTGCTGAGGAAGGAAATGGGTCGCAGTCAGAACTGCACTGGGATTCCTCATTTCCGCTCGTGTCTTTGGGGACAAACACTTTTCAGTTTCATTTAATCACAAAGCTTCTTAATTAGGTTTTCTTTTTTTTAAAATTTTCAGTTGCTAAGCCATCCTTGCTTTAGAAGGAGCAATATGCTGCTCTAGGGCCAGCTGGTCCAGTCCAGTCACCTAGGCCAGCAGCTCTGAGACTCAGCAAGATGCAGGGCTGCTCTCTCTCAGCATTGAGGTTCACACCCTCGTTGGCTACTTCCCCAAGACATCTACTAAGCACCTATTGAGCACCTACTGTGTGCCAGGTGCTGGGGATGCAGTGGAGCTAATGGCAAGGTCTCACCCTGAAAGAGCTGACCATGATGTCAGATGCGGGCTAGAAGGTCAAACATTGGGCCTGGTCTTAGCAGTGCCAGAGGACTTCTTGGAGGTGGCAGTGGTGGCGTCATTTAAGCTGAGATTCGAAAGCATAAATTGAAGATGACCAGGGCAGTGAGGGGCAGGAAGTGGCTGGCCCAGGTGGCCAGCCTTCCTCTGGTTCCTGTTTCATCCACACAATGTGCTCATTCACTGTTCATACCCTGGGGAGACCTGGGCTCCTGTCACCAGCACAATGGCTTTCCAAGAGAAAAAGCTGAGTCTGTGGGGAGATGTCCATTGCTGCTGGTGGTGACATTTCTGTAGGACTCTGAAGATGCGGACAGGCAGGGATGAGAGGACCGGGGAGGAAAGAGTGTGACATCTAGGTGATGGGGCGCCCTAGGGGACTAGTTGGTTGCCATGGTTGTCACACCAATCATAAAGCGTTCTCTTCTTCATGCAACTGGTCTGTCAGGTGTCTGTACTGCAGGCTTGGGGAAAAGGTGGTGGTCCCTGAACAGGAACACACAGTCCCTGACTCCAGGACACGTGAGGTAGCCAGCAGTCACCAACAGCTGAGTGAGTTAATGTGTGAAGAGGCCCCAAGAGTCACCAGACCCGGGCTAACCCAGCAGCTGAAGAGGTGGCAGGGCTAGGCGGATCACAGGAAGTGGGCTCCAGCAGGTCTGGCTGCTACTGTCTCTGGTTCCCTTCTCTCAGCTGTTAGGGAGGGAGAGACTTCCCATCTACTTTTTTTTTTTTTTTTTTTGGTCTTTTCGAGACAGGGTCTCCCTGTGCCCTAGCTGTACTGAATTCACTATGGAGACCAGGCTGGCCTTGAACTCACAAAGATCCGCCTGCCTCTGCCTCCCGAGTGCTGGGATTAAAGGCGTGCGCCACCACACCTGGCCCCATCCACTTTCCACCCATAAGGGGCTTGCCCTCAACTAAGGACTTCCTACAAGTCACTGATATTTTAGTCTGAACAAAGCCTTATGCCATATTTCCCAAGGTACTTGTGGGGTCTATGGGTGCAGGGAAGAGGGGTCACCAGTCAGAGTAGAGGGTCACAGGGCCTCTGATGTTTATCCATGTGGATGGCCAGCTGCTATGTCCACTCCCCGAGCCTCGCTGTTATGTAGGTTGCATGTTTTCCTCATCTCAGATGGTGCTGCCCTAGCCCATCCTGTGGCAGGTAGAACAGAAAAGCAGGGGCCCTGGGATATGCCTGGTGTTGGCACCTACCTCCTCTCCTTCACCCCCACGGCCCCTGCTGAGCAGAAGTCTCATCTGAGGCCTAGGGGGGGAAGAACACCTGCCAGAGGCCACATCGCTCTCTTCTCTCCACCTGTGAGGCAGCCTTCCCGTTCACTTGTGGCTCACAGTAGGCTGGCCCTCAACTGTGGACTTCCTATCAGTCACTGACACCTTAGTCTGAAACAGAAGCCCTGTGTCACATTTCCTAAGCCTCCATGGGCACACCCACACAGACACTCTCAACCCTTACCAGTCTCCTGTGGGGAGTCAACAGGTGAAGACCAGTTATTACTGCTAAGTGTAGCTTTTGGAAAACCAGTTTGTTATAACCTCAGGGCTCAGGAGGTCATGCCAAAGGGATCTCGGTAGAGACAAGGTTCAGAGTGGCATGTCACCAAGACAGCCACCTGAGGACCACCAGATGGGAACAGCGAGGCCTGGAGAGGCCAAGGTCTCACAGCAGAAAGGGAGGAACGAACGGAGAGCCAAGCAGCCTGACTCGAGGCTCAGCCCCACCTGCTGCACCAGTGTGTCTGGCCTGGTGTGATTTGGACATGAGGCTTGGGTTGGGAGAGGGGCCTGTGGGACGTGGGGTCAGCGGAGACACGGCTACCTTCTCATAATACTGGAGCTCGTAGTCCAAGATCACGCCATTGGGCTGGTCTGGCTGGGACCATGACAGGGTGATGCTGTCCACAGCGCGGCTCACCTGATGCATGATGGACACGGCTGATGGTGCTGTAAGAGAGGTCAGGGGTCAGAAGTCAGAGCAGGGGTATAGAGGGACAGCTTACCTCAGAGAAGCCAGGTTAAACAGGAAACTGGGGGACCAGAGCAAAACTGGCTGAGGCCACACAGCCAGCAGGGTAGCAGACAGGGTTGGGCCCGCTCCTGCAGATAGCGGCCAACAGCCTCCCCCAGGGAAGCTGGGGCCATGTCAGGCTGAGGGAGACACACGGGGCCCTTTCTGGCTTCAAGGGGTTGGACAAGGCTCTCTACTGGGTCAGACAGGCTAAGTGATGGATACACCTAAGGTTGTAGAGGATGAGAGTCTACTGATGGGAGGGTTAGCAGGGGCAGGTTGAAAGTTTGGTTGCCAGGGGCTGGGGGAAGGGCAACAGGGTGTGTTGGGCTGCGGTGGCATCTGGGGTTTCTCTCAGGGGTAGTGATGGGTAGTGATAGTGTTTTAGAATTAGTTGGGGTACAGGGTGCAGTAAGCATGCTGCTATTCCATGTGTTGAAATGGTTAGGTATGTGCCACGTGAACTCCACTTCAAGTAAATTCATCAAGTAGTCAATCGATGAACCCTCTCCTGCCCACAGTCTGTGTTTTCACAGACCAGTTTAGATGGAGACATGAAGGTGGGCTGTGCTCAGCTCTGACAAATCATTCAGTTCAATTTCCTCATCTTGCACTTGTGGAAACTGAGGTCCAAAGAAGTCTGGGAACCGCCAAGCTGACGGTTATAGCTTTTCTCTGACCCCTTCATTTTTTTGTTTGGTGTTTTTGTGGGTTTTTTGGGTCTTTTTGAGACAGGGTCTCCCTGTAGCCCCAGCTGTCCTGGAACCCACTATGTAGACCAGGCTGGCCTTGAACTCACAGAAATCCGCCTGACTCTGCCTCCTAAGTGCTGGGATTAAAGGTGTGCGCCACCACGCCTGGCTGACCCCTTCATTTTTAACACCACGGCTCGGTTTTTGCCTCTTCCTGTGGGGCAAGCCTGCACACAGAGAATGGCCCTGCAGCGGACAGCATGTAGCAGTCAGAGCCTGGGTAGGTCTGCAGAGCCTGCTCTTCCCAGGGTGCATCCGGGCCTGGTCTCCCAAGTGCTTCTCTGCCTCTTCCCTCATGTCTCTGAGTCTGAGGGACCATGAAACATCAGAGTACTGAGGACTCTAGACCTCATTCCCATGAGGACTCCCAGGGTGGAGGGAGCACCTCCAGACCTTTTTCCTGGCTCCTGAACAGGTCTGTAATGGGCAGATTTCCTATCCTGGCCAACAAAGAGACACCATTAACACTGAGGCCAACCCTTCTCCTCCCAGTTCCTACCCCACTTCCCAGGGCTTTGGCCATACTGGGCACCAGGACCTGACGGCAGAGCTGACTCAGCTGTTTCCACTCCGCCTTGTCTCCCCAGACTGTCCACTGTGTCTTTTGCTAACTGGCTGTGTGGCCATAGGCAGTCAACCTCTCTGTTTTGGCTGTTTCCTCCGTTCTACAGTCAGACTTCTGGATTTGAGGCCCAGCAACTCCAACACCTGCTGCCAGTTCTCCCGCAGCCCTCAGCCTGGAGGCCAAGGTAGCTGAGCCAGGCTGGACTCCCCTCCCTGAAATCCTCCACAGACACCCCTCACATGGAGGAGCTGGACCCTGGCCCAGGCTGTGTGATGAGCTGAGACCCCCACCCCTTCCCAGGAACATCTCAGTCCAGCTGGGGTGGTGATCTGGGACAGAAGCTGGAGCAGGTTCAGTATGCAGTGCCTGGGACAGGGTCAGCAGTCAGTGCCAGAAGTGTCTGTTACTGTGTGCTGAGCAGAGGCCCTCTGACCTTTCATTTGATCCTTTCAACCGCCATGTGGGAAGGGATACAGTATCTGCTCTCTACAGAAGAGGCAACTGCGGCCCAGAGAGGCCCAGTGCCTTCCCCAAGATCACACAACTTGAAGCTGGGCTAGCCTGAGTTGCTCCTGTCCTCCTTATTCCCTGACCCTGTCTGTATCCCCAGAGCCTTCTCTCCCAACCTCCCTCTGTACCTCCCTCTGTCCCTCCCTCCCTCCCTCCAGGAGCCAGACCAGTAACCCCTGTGAGATGCCCCAGCTGACTGTGAGGCCGGGTTGAAAACAAAATTCAAGTTCCTTCTGGAGCATCACAGACCTAAGCCAATCTGGTGACCCTGCCTGGGGATGTGCTCCATGCTGGCCCAGGGGGCAGCTCTGCACCCTCCCCTGCTTCTCAGCCCCCCTCAGCCAACCCCAAGGCAGTACCACTCAGCACTGCATATGGGGTTGGAGAGGGTGTGGGGAGCACCTTCCTGTGTTAGGCCAGTAACAAGGTGATGTACATGAACATGCGTGTGTGCATATGCACATATACACACATACACACTCACACATACATGCATCCACATATCTACATATACACAGACATATATACTCACACATAACACATGCACATATATATACATATTCACATATACATGCATGCATAAACATATATCATGCTCATACATAACACACCTATACACATGCACACACATACACATAGACATGCACTCACATATAACACTCACATATTTGCATGTACACTCATGCATGCAAACATACATACGTATGCTCCCACACACCACATGCATGCCCACATACATACACTCACACATTTGCACACACACATGCTTGCACACATGCATACACACATTCATTTGCTCACACATCCACATATGCATAAATACACTCATATTTGTGTACACACACATGCTTACACACATACACACATACAGGTGCTTACACATAACACTCAACACATATGCACACACATCCACATATACACACATCCCCACTGGCCAGTGAGTACACACATGTGCACACACACACACACACACACACACACACACACACTCTTGTGGTGAGGATGGGTGAGGAGCATTTAATAGAGCTGCTCCCAGAGCTCGATTCAGTCAGCTCTCCACACTCAGCTCTGCAGAGGGTCGTCCAGCCCCTGAGGGCAGTGCAGCCCCCAATGTGAAGGCCTGCCCTGCTCTCCTTCCCCTGGCTGACCCGCCACCTGGCAGGTCTTCATGGGCACACTCTGTCCACCAGTGCCCCTCTCTGCCGCCAGCATGTGAAACTCTGGAAAGAGGGGAGACTACTGCTTCGCGAGGCGCCCTGTGAGTTCTCTTCCCAGCTACAAGACCAAGTGACATAAGTGTCCCTCGCTAACCTCGGTCCTCAGCTGGCGTCAGCATAACCAGGAATCTTGGCTAGACCTCACACTGCAGTCCCAGCTGCTGACTCCGCAGGACTCAGGTGTGGGGTGCCAGGGAACCTGGTCTCCTAACCCACTACCTGCAGAAGCTGATGCTGCTAGGGCAGAGCATGCTCAGAGAGGGGGAGGGATTTACCCAAGGTCACACAGTGGCTGAGCCCTGGAGGGGCATGGTCACCTCTCACCCACCTAGGCTAGACTCTCCCCAAAGTCTCTCCAGCTCTGAATTCCAAAGGAATGGGACAGGTAGCTCTGTAGGAGGGGTGGAGAGCAGACTCTCTGGGGACCACAGTGGGCAGTGGCCTCCTCCTCAGCCAACCCAGCTTATGGTCCTGGAGACCTTGTAGGCTCCATGATGCCCATCCAGAGGAGGCCCTGGTCACTGACACCCACAGGGTCACTTTCCAGGGACCATCTCTGTTACCACTCATGTCAGCCTTGAGTTGGGCATTATTTTTTTTATTTATTTTTTTATTATTTTATTATTATATTATTATTTATTTACTATTTTATTTATTTTTATTTTATGTGTATGTGTGTATTGCCTGCATGTGGGTAAGTAAGTGCACCCGTATAGTGCAATGCCATTGGAAATCAGAAGAGGCTGTCGGATCTCCTGGGACTAGAGTTATAGACAGTTGTTAGCTACCATGTGGGTGCTGGGATTCGAACCTGGGTCTTCTGCAAGAACAACCAGTGTTCTTAACTGCTGAGCCATCTCTCCAGCCCGAGTTGGGCATTATTATACCCACTATGCATGAAGAAATGGAGTCAGGAAGTGTGAAGAAAACAGCCGGGCCACACACAGCAAGCAATAGAGCCAAAATGTGAACCTAGGACCACTTGGGTCCTGTGGTGATACAGGGGGCCCAGGGAAGTCTGGGGAGCCAGCAGAGGGCCTGTAAAGACACCCTGCACTCTTGCTGTGGCCATGAGGCCAGCTCCCTCTCCCCTGCTGGGCAGGCGTGGTGGTCCCCCAGGCTTGGGGGGTCTGCTCTGTAGCAGGCTTGGGTTTCAGGCAGCCCCTGGACTCTGAGCTCCTAAGCCCCATAACCCAGACGTGGTGAGGGGGTAGCATCTGCAGGGAAGATGATCAAGGTGGCCTGGGGCCTGGCCCCTCTCTTGGAATCCAGGGATTAACAGTGAGAAAAGGGACAGCTGTTTGTGGCTGGGCCCCTCCTGCTGCCTCGCCTACCATGGGTCATGTTACCCTGGAAGTCAGTCACCAGGGAATTCTGGTATTTTCAATTACTAGCTGGGCATGCTGGCAGGGGATGGGGTCAGTGGTGCCCTGTGACCCCTGCCAGGAGATGGAGCCCCAGGGGGCAGAGAAAGAAGCCTGTGGTTGAGGGGGAGGGGGAGGCCGGCAATCTGCTCTACTTTAGCAGGTGTGGGGAGGAATGGGGGCAACGGAGGAAAC